>NC_054377.1:56871648-57177005 GCF_017654675.1 Xenopus laevis | reverse complement strand
CGAATATCGAGGGTTAATTAACCCTCGATATTCGACCCTTGATGAATTTGCCCCTTAGTGTGCTACTAAAAAAAAAAACTAAATTTCCTTGTTTGTGTGATGAATTTAAGGATTCAGATTCAGCACTAGCCAGGTACTTGGATTCAGTTGAATCCTACTGAAAAAGGCCAAAGTCTGGTTAAATCATAAACTGAATCCTGGATTAGGTGCATCCCTAATCATTCACTATTGCAGAAGTTTTTCCTAGGCGTAACCTGCCAGTAAAATCCATAATATGAAAGAACCCTTTCTTTGAGAATATCAGAGGCCGTTCATTTGCTTGTCAAAATGCTTTTTTTCTGAATTCATTCTATTCTGTGAAATGTCACCTTGTTAATGAAAATTAGTATTTAACAGGTCATTATCATTATTTATAATTATGAGAGAAGCTGGTGTACAATAGAATTACAAAGTAGCTTTCATTTGCTCTGAAGTACTAATTTGTGATACTGAAGTCAGTTCCATATTTGTGGGTCAGTAGCTCTACATCGATTAAAAGCTACTACAAGGTTAGCTCCATTAAGCATTGTGTATGTTAATGATTACCTCTGCAATCTTAAAGTGGTGAGGTCACAATACAAATGTGGCCCATACTGTTGAATGTCCAGAGGTCAGAAGACACATTTGGTCTATAGTGTTAAATGTCCATTACTTTAAAAGCCTGATATAAGACACCATAGGGCAGATTTATCAAGGGATGAATTACGAGTTCATGGAAGTTATTTTAAACTTCCATGAACTCCCATGAACTTGAAATTGAACCAACTACAATTTATTAAAAAAATCTAATATTTTGTACTTGGGTGAATAGGATTGAACCTCAAACTCGAATCGAATTCAAATCAAATTTTAATCGGATTCAAAAATAGATTTTCAGGAACGCAGCAAACAATTCCAAATTGATCCCACAACGTCCCCCATAGGCTAAAACAGCAATTCGGCAGGTTTAAGGTGGTGAATAGTAGAATTTGAATTCTTAAAGGGCCAGTGCATGATGCTTTTTAAAAATCACATTTTTTTAAAAAAAAACCTCAAATCAAATTTTAACTATTCCCTAGTCGAATTTAACAGTTTTAGCCATAAAAAACGCAAATGTCTGTACCTATGTTTGTACCTATAGCTACAGAATTTCTTTCCCTATAAATGAATCAGGAAATGGTTTGGAATGGTTTTTGTGGTAGAGGTATAATTTGAAGGTAATTTTTCTGTTTTCAAACACTGTTGGAATTCTTTTGTATCTGCTTCCTCCTGATCAAGTACTATTTTTCTGTAACGTGTTCGCTACATACCAGTACAACGTTGTTAGTACAGCTGTGTGATAAAACCTGACCAACAACAGATGAGATGTTTGTGAGATGTTTGCTTAATATGGCAAGGGCATGGGAATACATCTTGATCTATATGCCCCAGCCCATCCAACTGATCACAAGGAATGGGAAAAGAAAGAGATAAAGCAGCTCATTTCCCTGGCATGTCCAAATTTCTTAAGTAGTATTGTGGGTCACCAGGACATTTTGGGGCAGATTTATCAAGATGTGAGTGTAGAGCTTAATAAATAAAAACTCGCCCTTGTTCTATTCATTCCTATGGGATTCTTACTTTCACCCATTGACAAATGCAATTTTAAAATTTCCATAAGAATCAATAGAACATTGGTGAGTTTTTATTTATTAAGCTCTACACTCACATTTTGATAAATCTGTCCATTGGTATTTTAGTGCTTTTTTTGCTTTTTATTAATTTTTCTAATTGTAAAGTAGAATTTGGGGTTTGGTAAGCAGTGTGATTGATTTTACAGAGATAAGAACTTTATTATGATAAGTTTTGTCCTCAAAAGAAATTTGAGACCAGTAGATATGAACCTGTTCCTATAGTTCTTTAAATGTTTTATTGAGATGCCAGTTTATTTATGGATTGAGTATGAGTGCCTGATACTGACATCTGCAGCAAGATCAGTAGATTTGACACAGAACTATGTCAGTAGCACTTTCATTTGGAGCAAGGGCAATCATCTGTAACTCTTGACTATGGCAAAAGAAGCCTACTATAACTAGAATTAGTAGTTAAAAGCACCACAGGAAAGATCCGCTGGGTCATGTTGCTAACTTAAATAGCAAAATCTTTGGAGGAAATTGTGCGACATTTTATAGTAATAAATACTGTATAATATCAAGTAAAATGCATACTATATGGTTAAATGCAACATTACATGGATCTGGTTTACATAAGTTTAAAGGTACGTTTGTGAACTGAAAATGTACGTTAATTTGATTATTTCAGTTTATTTATACATTTTCTCTGTTATTTATCCAACCTATCTAAAAATATGCATATGTTCCAGGAAATGTGTTTCCTAAGATCCGTCATACAGGTAGGAAGGACAGTTTAGTCTTCCTTACTCATACACTGTGTAGACAAGATTCAAGCACCTGCACCAGAATCATTCCCAAGATTTCTTTTTCTAAATAATGGCAGCTATTTCTGAGTGAAAGAACATTAGCTGGCAAATTGGCATGCAAATTGTTGTCTCAAAAAGTACCCTTCTTTGAAGAAAGGAGAAATCTATTAAAAACGAAGATGAAGAAAACATCAAGAGCAAAGGCTCTATTTTCTTCAGTTTTTGGATAGACTAAAGCTAAAGATTTTTTTTTTCTTAACAAAACAACCTACTTGGCGGGCATGCAAAGTCCCTGCTGTGAAATAGGACTAATATATCCTCAGTGCTTCCACTGTAATTTGAAAACTAATGTTTTGGAATAGCTGAGATAGCAGTTTTTTTCATGGTTACCGAGCATGAATTGTTTTCACATTGCCTTGTGTTTTTTACGTTCTACCTTTTCTTCAGATGCAGCATAATCCAGCTACATACACTTAAATTCTGCTTAAAAGTTATTAAGAAATTTCCGTCTAGATTTTCCTTTAAAGGGCAATTAAACATAAAATTAAATCACTACTGTACGAAAATGCATTCACAAAAGTGTATGCAAAAGTTCTGAAATTGTTATAGAAGTCTAGGCCTAGGGTAGGCATATGGAAGTCATCTCAGGCTGAAAGGGAATGATTTCAACAAGTATACTGTATGTTTACCTGATAAGGATCATTTATAAAAACTGGCGAAATTTGCACCTGGGCAGTAATCTATGGAGACCAATCAGTGATTAGCTTTTTTTCAGCCAACTGCAGGTTGAGCATTGGAAACAATTATCTGATTGGTTGCCATGGATTACTGCATATGTGCAAATTTTCCCACTGTTTGTGAATGAGCCCCACTGGTTTACAGGGGTCCTAGGCAATGAGGTAGATTGAAACTGCCTGTACTGGCTTAAAAAGTTGTTCACCTTTAAATTAACTTTTAGTATGATGCCGAAAGTGATATTCTGACACAAATTGCAATTGCTTTTCATTTTTTATTATTTGTGGTGTTTGAGTTTTTTATTCAGCAGCTCTCCAGTTTGCAGTTTCAGCAATCTGGTTGCTAGGATGCAAATTACCCGAGCAACCATGCACTGATTTGGTTAAAAGACTGGAATATGAATAGGAGAGGGCATACAGTAAATAGACCAGTAATAAAAAGTAGCAATAATGATAAGGGACAAATTTATTAAGGTTCATGTGTTTTCCACAAAAATTGGAGTTGTTTTTTTGGTCAAAACTCTAATTTTTAGGTGAAAAAAAAACTTTTTCAAGAAATGTATACCCCGACCCTTGAATCCGAAAATACACAATCTAAAACCTGGCAAGGTCATGTAGAAGTCAATGAAAAAGGTCTCTTGAACCATTTGAACATGTTAACAGCCTGCTGTTTTTCTCTCGATAAGTTCAAGTTTTCGGGTCACAACTCGAACTTGCAGAATCAAGTTTTTTCCATTCAAGTTTTTTCTTAGTTCAGTCGAGTTCATTTGAATTTAATCAGGCTATAAAATATTCTAATATTCGATCTTTGATAAATAACCCCCTAAATGTATAGTCTTACAAAGTATTTGTTTTTAGAAGGGGTCAGTAACCCCCATTTAAAGTCAGAAGAGGAAGGCAAATAATTTAAAAAACTATAAAAAATAAATAATAAAGACCAATTGAAAACTTGCTTAGACCAATTGGCCTTTCTATAACATACTAAAAGTTAACTTAAAGGTGAACAACACCTTTAAGTTGATTCTAAAGTGACATCAAAAATACAGTAGCTCATTATAACAATATTATTGCAATCTAAAACCAATAAATATAACAAATGAATATACTGTACTGTAAATCAGAAAAAAAATACTAGCGCTAAGGAATAATTTAAACTGCATTGTTAATGCCCCCTCTAGTTTATCAGTTGCAAATTCTTCCAACTGAAAACAAATGAAACGCCTGAATAAGCTTGATTTTGTCACATATTGGAAAAAATTATTTATACACCCTTCCCTTTATACATGCTGTTCCTTCCATATATATATATATATATATATATATATATATATATATATATATATATATATATATATATATATATATATATATATATATATATATCACAAGCAAGCTGGAGCACTCACATGCAAAGTAGGCAACTGCCTGGGTGCTGGTTACATAATAGTATAAACAGCAACCAAAAAACCGCACTCACAGGACTTGATTTGTGCAAACAAGAAGTGGTTTTTTATTCCGACGTTTCGGCTCTAACACTCGAGCCTTCTTCAGGAAGTGAACATAGTGCATTGTACAAACCAAACATTTAAACCCCCATTTTGGCGCCAAACCTCCATCTTGCGACGTCATTAAACACTCAGGAACGTGAATCAGTGATCGTATTGTATATTAAAGTGTCAATATAAACACCATGCGCCATGTATCAAGTGCAAAATCGGATTTACCCAGCATGTAACCAATGTGGTGAAGTATATCAGTGCAGTGTCAGACGTGCATCCACTGTCCCGTGTCAGTCTGTGCTGACAGCGTGAGCAGGTGACAAGTGCAAGTTAAAAGGAATACTTACCCCGAGGTCACATATGCAGCCAGAGGGTGGCGATCGCCCTTGTCTCGCCCCTATTCGCTTCAACGTTCCCACACAAAATGCCGAAAGACCCAATCGCAACCTTGGCTATGACGTGTGCTCCGCATCCAACCGATCGTCCCTCCTCCGTGTACTATTGGTTACCGGGTCATAGGCTCCGCCTCCATGTCAAAAGCGGGTCGTCCTAGTGGTGCATATCACCGTGCGACTCTTAACCCCTGTCTCCTCACTGCTAGTCCTGCGCCTTGACCCCCCTTCTTTTAGGCTAAAGTGCTAGAGACCGGGTGCTGTAATAAAACTCACCCTGCTCGCACTCTTTGCTCATCACCCCTAGCATTGGGTCGGGGAGAGGCTTTTAGCAGTGGGAGAATGGAGGAGGAGAACCTTTTCGCCTTTTCTCGCATCGTAACCAGACACTTGGGGATTACATGTAGTCAATCACCAATCCTTCCATGGGTCATTCAGCTTAGTGGGTTCGTCTTTCGTTTAGGGCCTATCTACAGTCCCCGCTGTCACAGTGCCTCAGGGCATCACATATCCCGGTGAGCATAAAACAAAAACACCTGTATGGGCATAAACTAGAACTGTAACATAGTATTATTAGCAAGCATGAAACTTATGCAACAATGTGTGCTACTTGTAATCGTCATGGCCAAAAAATTACATTGATACATTGGTCTGTAGTATCAAAGACCTTTAGAGGAAATTGTTTGACTCAATCATAGGACATAAACAATACATAATCATCAGTACAGGTATCGGTAGTCACCAAGGGTATTTCATTCCATATCCCTATACAGTAGAAGTCATTGTATTATTTCTGCAATAGTTGAAAAAGAAAAATTCCTGTTCTGATAGTCCCCAGTCTTATTGGAGAACAAAACCAGAACCATCTGATGTTAGCGAGCAAAGCAAAAGTTTCAAAAAAACTGAGACATCGGCAAAGTCTCGTTTAATCCCTTGGGTGCCAGAGTGTCTAATGTAAAGATCCACTTACTCTCTTTTTGTACTAATAAAAGATCCCTATTTCCCCCTCTTCTGGGGGCTGGCACATGATCAATTATCATATGTCTGAACTGCGGGAGAGTGTGTTTCATATTAAGCCAATGCCTTGGTACCGGTTGGTCAGATCTTCCAGTGGCCAGCAATACGGGAAAGGGTGGAGAAAAACAAGGAGGGGCGGGACCAAACACCACAGGCAGACCACCGAGAAGGGGGACGAGGAGAATATAGTTGTTAATTTATCCCAACACTCCTTGACGATGGGGGAATCAAGACTCCTTAATAGGGGACTGAAATTCGTACCTACTAACTACTCTACACTATTTGATGTCTACAAAGACATTCATGTATTTAAAAGACACCTCAAGTTATGTGACTACTACAAAGACAGCAAACTGACTGAATTCATACCTTTTAAGAAAAAGAGTACCTTTGACCCCCTCAACACTGCTCCTGCTATTTCCATATTTACACAACTCTTGGCCAATGATTCTCGAGAGATACACCAAAAGAGGGCTAAAAGTTACTCTAACCTCTCTGCAAGTGAGAGAGAAGCAATCAATACCCTAAAAGCAGACGATAATTTGATCATTAGACAGGCAGATAAAGGAGGGGCAATTGTACTACTAAATAAATCCTATTACTCTGACGAACTGACCAAACAACTAGCTGACACTAACATTTATACTAAGCTACGAGATGATCCCACTAGAAGATATAAGAATACATTGGATTCATTGATTAATGCTGCACTCTCATCAGGGTGGATAGATGAAACGACAAGACAATTTTTGACAACTGATTTTCCAAAGACACCATTCATATATACGCTACCAAAAATCCATAAGTCTCTGGTTGCACCACCAGGCAGGCCGATTATTTCGGCTTTGGGATCCCTTTTCCAACCAGTAGCACAATACCTAGATTCTTTCTTACAACCAGTAGTACAAAGTATGGACTCCTATGTAAAGGACACGACACATTTACTCACTCTACTAGAAGATGTTAACATTTCATCTGAGTGCCTGCTAGTGACAATGGATGTATCTAGTCTCTACACTGTCATACCGCACGGGTTGGGTATAGCTGCGTGCAGGGAAGCACTAACAGGTGCTCACCAGGGACCCCCCCCATTGAGTTTCTAATCACTCTACTCGACCTGATATTGTCCCACAATTATTTTACGTTCAAAGATGTTTTTTTCCTACAAATCTCTGGGACTGCGATGGGCTCCAATGTAGCTCCCTCCTTTGCCAATCTGTTCATGCAGCAGTATGAAACCCGATACCTGCTCCCACTGGGTAGAGACAGGATTGTTTTCTACAAACGTTATATTGACAATTTACTGTTAGTTTGGGATGGCACAGAAGATGAACTGAGGGATTTTTATGGAGGGTTGAACAGTATGGACTCACCCATCAAATTTACAATGACCTATGACAGACATAAGATAGATTACCTAGATGTGAGTATTTTCCTAAGAGATGGTACTGTGGGTACGACTTTATATAAGAAACCCACGGATAGGAATAGCTTAATACAAGCACATTCCCATCACCCACCCCATATGTCTCGGGGGGTCCTTTATTCCCAATTCCTGAGAGTAATCAGGAATAATTCCTGCAGGGATACAGCGGAAATACAACTTGACATTCTGGCCAAACAATTTACCTCTAGGGGTTACCCAGATAAACTTATCAGGGAACAGTTGGAAAGAGCACGCTTACATACTCAAGCGGATCTAATAAAACACAAGTCTAACCCCGCAAAGAAAAAACCAGACTCTATTTTTCTAACAGAGTGGACAGATACAAGCCTCCAGGTGAAAAATGCTTTGAAGAAACGATGGGAAATCATCAGTACGGACACTAGTTTACCATTTTTTGGCAAAAGGGAACCACTTGTTGCGTATAGGAGGGGGCGTAATCTAAGTGACATGCTGGTGAGGAAAGATCTCACTAAGGACTCTAAGAAGTCGCACAATTGGCTTGACAGACCCCTGAAACCAGGATGTTACAAATGTGCTAGCTGCCTAACTTGTGGGGGTATGTCGCAAGGCACCCACTTCACACACCCGAGAACAGGGATGAAGTACAAAATCAATTACAGAGTGACATGCACCTCCGATCATGTGGTATACATGGCTTGGTGCCCGTGTGGCCTACATTATGTAGGAAAAGCGTCCACGACCTACCGTGAGCGAATGAACAACCATCGTAGCGCAATCAGGAGCGCTCTGGCCACTGGAAGATCTGACCAACCGGTACCAAGGCATTGGCTTAATATGAAACACACTCTCCCGCAGTTCAGACATATGATAATTGATCATGTGCCAGCCCCCAGAAGAGGGGGAAATAGGGATCTTTTATTAGTACAAAAAGAGAGTAAGTGGATCTTTACATTAGACACTCTGGCACCCAAGGGATTAAACGAGACTTTGCCGATGTCTCCGTTTTTTTGAAACTTTTGCTTTGCTCGCTAACATCAGATGGTTCTGGTTTTGTTCTCCAATAAGACTGGGGACTATCAGAACAGGAATTTTTCTTTTTCAACTATTGCAGAAATAATACAATGACTTCTACTGTATAGGGATATGGAATGAAATACCCTTGGTGACTACCGATACCTGTACTGATGATTATGTATTGTTTATGTCCCATGATTGAGTCAAACAATTTCCTCTAAAGGTCTTTGATACTACAGACCAATGTATCAATGTAATTTTTTGGCCATGACGATTACAAGTAGCACACATTGTTGCATAAGTTTCATGCTTGCTAATAATACTATGTTACAGTTCTAGTTTATGCCCATACAGGTGTTTTTGTTTTATGCTCACCGGGATACGTGATGCCCTGAGGCACTGTGACAGCGGGGACTGTAGATAGGCCCTAAACGAAAGACGAACCCACTAAGCTGAATGACCCATGGAAGGATTGGTGATTGACTACATGTAATCCCCAAGTGTCTGGTTACGATGCGAGAAAAGGCGAAAAGGTTCTCCTCCTCCATTCTCCCACTGCTAAAAGCCTCTCCCCGACCCAATGCTAGGGGTGATGAGCAAAGAGTGCGAGCAGGGTGAGTTTTATTACAGCACCCGGTCTCTAGCACTTTAGCCTAAAAGAAGGGGGGTCAAGGCGCAGGACTAGCAGTGAGGAGACAGGGGTTAAGAGTCGCACGGTGATATGCACCACTAGGACGACCCGCTTTTGACATGGAGGCGGAGCCTATGACCCGGTAACCAATAGTACACGGAGGAGGGACGATCGGTTGGATGCGGAGCACACATCATAGCCAAGGTTGCGATTGGGGTCTTTCGGCATTTTGTGTGGGAACGTTGAAGCGAATAGGGGCGAGACAAGGGCGATCGCCACCCTCTGGCTGCATATGTGACCTCGGGGTAAGTATTCCTTTTAACTTGCACTTGTCACCTGCTCACGCTGTCAGCACAGACTGACACGGGACAGTGTCTGACACTGCACTGATATACTTCACCACATTGGTTACATGCTGGGTAAATCCGATTTTGCACTTGATACATGGCGCATGGTGTTTATATTGACACTTTAATATACAATACGATCACTGATTCACGTTCCTGAGTGTTTAATGACGTCACAAGATGGAGGTTTGGCGCCAAAATGGGGGTTTAAATGTTTGGTTTGTACAATGCACTATGTTCACTTCCTGAAGAAGGCTCGAGTGTTAGAGCCGAAACGTCGGAATAAAAAACCACTTCTTGTTTGCACAAATCAAGTCCTGTGAGTGCGGTTTTTTGGTTGCTGTTTATATATATATATATATATATATATATATATATATATATATATATATATATATATATATAGGTATATATATTGGAGATTCCAGTGATGACATCATAGTGAATAAGTTGCATCATCAAGCTCAGTCAGCTGTGTATGGGTGCCTGTAAATGACATATGTAAAAGTGATGAACATGTATTGATACAGTCCATTTCATGCTGTATTTATTAGACAGTGCTAATTATGGGAAGATGCATTAAGTACAAAAGTATATTGTTCAAAAAGTACATTGTTCAGTCTTTATTTTTTATTTTATCTTGAAATGTTCCAACACAGTGTTTCAAAGTGGGACCTGTTATCCAGAATGCTTGGGACCTGGGGTTTTCCAGAAAATTGATATTTCCATAATTTGGATCTTTATACCTTAGTCTAATAGAAAATCATGTAAACATTACCTAAATTGACTGCTTCCAATGAGGATTAATTATATCTTAGTTTGGATCAAGTACCAGGTACTGTTTTATTATTATGTAGAAAAAGGAAATCATTTTTTAAAATTTGGATTATTTGGATAAAATGGGGTCTATGGGAAAGGGCCTTTCCGTAATATGGATCTTCCTGGATAGAAGGTTTCCAGATAACTGAATCCATACCTGTACTATCATTATTTTATTATAATTATTTCCTGTCTTACACATGAAGAGTGCAGAATTGGGAACCTATTGAATGGCCTTCAATATGTTTTGTTTTATAGTAGCTTTTTGGACTCTTCAAGATATATTTTGTACATAAAATACAGATGGAGCAGACTTTATTGTTACAAAAGATGTATGTAAATCAAAAGCCACAACATTTATCTAAACATTGTGTTAAATGTTTTATTTAGGTATTCCGCTTCTGTAGTTAAATTACAATGTACTTTTGTCTATTATAAAGTTTTTCCACCAAAATGTCACTTAGACCTTTACTAAATACCCCCTTGAAGAAGTACAAAGCCACAGAAGTCTACAATACATGCTTTTATTTACAGTGAAATACATTAAAATGTATTGTGCAAAGAAGCTATTTTTATTTCAATTTTATTTCATTCTTTTTTTTTATCTTTAGACTCTTTCCACCCCTCAGTATGAACTGATAGTTGAAGCAAAAGATATGGCCGGTATGGATGTTGGTTTGATTGGAACAGCCACAGCAACTATCGTCATTGATGACAAAAATGATCATCCCCCTGAATTCACAAAAAAGGAGGTAAGACTCATGAGAAATATTTCAAGAATGTTTAACCTCTCTTCCTATATTTTATTTGTCTTCAGTAGTTACCAAAATAAGAGATTAGAGCAACTAGAGTGTTGTGATTGAAGGAAGGTTGGTATAGATTCATGGTTATTATAAAATATATTAAAATAGATAATTTTGAATCATTCAGGGAGCAGACCAAATTATCTAGTTGGTTCTTTTTTTCCTATCGAACGTATATTTTTGCTGTTCTGGGGTAGATGCAAGATGGTAATTCCTGATTTAGGCAATTTAATGTGTTGTACATCTATATTAAACGTTAAAAAAACATTTAGCATTGCCATTTTTTTGTCTTGATATATCACATTAATTCAAAAATTATATATTTCAGGAATAGCTAAACCAAACTAGATTCACCTAATGAAATGAAGTATGATTCAAAAAAATTAAATTAAATACAATTGTGTGCTTACATATTTTAACATAAACACTTTGCAGAAATAGCAAAGTTTTTCAAAGGATTGATAAAAATGTGAGTAATTGTTCTGTACTCTTAGTGGGGACAGAGGTTATCTTGAGCAGACTGCTAATAAAATGAGACAGTTATAATTAGTTTACGTTTTACTTCTGTGAATGTCAAAGAGTTGTGATTTTAAGAGATTGGTATTCAAATGGAAATTATTAACATATAGCCACAAATACCGAAGTAAGATTTAGTGCAGATACCTGCATTCCTCCCATGAATGAGTATTTGCCTGTTTAAGGACAGTGTTGCCTTTCTCCCCCTTGCACTGCCCTCTCCATTTTTGTGCAATGCGAGGTGCTTGTACAGGCAGACCCCAGAGCAATAAGGGGCTCAAAGAGCAGAAAATATATATTATTTATTTACATACACACAAACACCACTAAACTAAGTATTTGGGAGATCATGTTCTCCAACATGATATACAAATCTAGTTTCACATAAAGATAATGTCTGTCTGGCACAAATGTTGACTCTAGCTAGGTTTTCAGTATACATGAATATTGATTTCAATGTGTCGCAAAACACATTGAAATCAATGGCATCAAAATAATTTTGACGCACAACCATTTTTGACGTGAGCGACAATTTTAATACGCGCGACTATTTTGTCCAATTGCATTAAAGTCAATGGGCGCCCGAATAATTTTGACATGCAACAATTTTTATGCACGCGACAATTTTCGATGCAGTTTCGCATTGCATTAGTGGTCGGCGAAACGTGGTAATTCGCTGCGAATTCATACCTGGTGAATTTATTCACACATCACTACTGTACAAAAAAATGCTCAACTATTTGGCTACATTTTATGGTTATTCAGAACTACAGTACATACTAAACTGGAGCACTTCACAGAATCCCCACAAACTAGTTTTGTAGAACTAGAATGTGCAGTAGAATATTTAATGTATATCAGAACAGCTGCTGTGAGGTAAAGTCTTCATCTTACTTCTTTAAAACTGAATTATACAATTCTAAGCATATCTCTGTTTCAGAAGATGAATGTTTTTTTGCCTTCTCTTATTCAAAATGTATTCTATTGAAAATATACTGCATTGTGGTTTTACAAAAGTCTAGATTTAAGGATAATTATGTTTCAGGATATGATATTTGCTCTCCTGCCATAAAAAAAAAACAATTCTAGCTGATAATAAACTTCATATAATGTTGTTCTAATTTTAAGGGGCTGTTTACTAACAATCGGATTTAGATTTTTTCCGCGAATCTCTAAAATTTGTGGTTTTCCTATTTTTTTAAAAGCTTTAAAAGTTCAAGATTTATTAAGTGTAAAAACCACGAAAACCTCTAATACAAAATTTTGCCAGGTAAACGTTGAGCTGTGCTGGTCCTATTCCTATAACCTATTCGTTTTAAATTGCTTCTGACTTTTAGAGGTTTTTGGATTTTTGTTCCCTATGACTTGCCCAAATAATTCAAATTTTTAATGGTTGTAGAGGTATTTTTATTTTTTCAGATTGTTCAGCATTATTTTCCATTGATTAGGATCTTTTAATAATTGTGATGACATTCGTGGTTTTAGAGAAAGTGAGTTTAGTTGTGGTTTCAAAAACCTCTAAAACAAATAAAATTCAACCTTTAATAAATAGGCCTCTAAGTTCCTTTGCTTATTTTAAGATTTTAAGCAAAGAAACAAAACTACAACAACATTACATGAAGCTTATTATCAGTTAGACACTCCATCATAGAGTTTCTAACTAATATAGAGGCAGTTAGCATCAGAATTTGGGATGTTCCCTTAGGGAATAACCTGACTTCAGGTTCTTCGTGAGTATGTATATATATATATATATATATATATATATATATATATATATATATATATATATATATATATATATATAGATATATATATATATATATATATATATATATATATATATAAAAGCTTTGTATTGGACGAGGTTAGAACATATTTATCAGTGAATAATGAATCAGTAATCAGTTTATTATACAGTAGCTCTTGAAAATCAGACAATGACCGTTTGTCACATTGGTTACTTCATTTGTGCCATTTAGAATAGTTGTAAATTAACCAAAGTGTGTGATTTTATATATTTCATATATTCCTTTGGTTTCTTATCTTTACATATTTACTTCAGCTTCAGAGCTGTATACAAATAATGTAATAATAAATGATAATATATGAGCCCTATAATATAATAATTCACTTCAGTTTGTATCCTATGTCCATATCTTAGTGAGTAAAGAGACGTAACAAGGCAAACAGATGATTTAAGACTGCATTAACCTATGTAGACAGCAGCAGTTTTAATTTGATGGCATGACTGGAGAAGGCAACCTTTCCATCTTATTAGCAATACATGCAAGATTTAAAATGCTCCTGTTGTGTTTGTTACTAAGGATTTAAAAACATAAATACTCTTGACTTACTTCTAATGGAGAGGGAATAATGTATTTGAACTGAAGATGAGGCATTTGGGATAAGTTTTATATATATATATATATATATATATATATATATATATATATATATATATATATATATGGTATATATCTATATATATCTATATATCTATATATCTATATATCTATATATATATATATATATGGTATATATCTATATATATCTATATCTATATATCTCTACTTATCTATATATATCTATATATATATCTATATATATATATATTTATATCTATATATATATATTGTCTATATCTCTCTCTCTCTCTATATATATATATATATATATATACAGTATATATATATATATATATATATATCCCTCCAGGGAGTATATAAAATAAATAATGGCTCCATATCTACTTACTGAACAGGAACCCACATAACATAAATACTTCCCCAGTTAGAAAAGCTATTTAAATCATCCAACCTTTGTCTCCTAACCCCAAACATGCTAGTCATCCCAAAAACATTTATAATAGTATGAAAGAATCTGACTGATTGGCATTGAACAAGTTTCATCTGCATAAGAGGAAGACAAATAGAGGCAATTGTATTTCCTTCTATATAAAGAAAAACAGAATGGCTGGGACCTTGTAAAAATAAGGTAATCTGAGAATCATCATGTTGGAGATAACTCTATGCTATTTTTATAGATATAAATAGGCAGGAACAATGATTCTGGCAAAAACATTAGCCATGTTCAGTTTACTTTTTACTACATTTTAGGGTTTTATCTTGCAGCTAACCATCCTCCAATTATTTCAAGCAAACCTAAACCCAGCCCACATCTATAAAACAGTTTTCCCGTTAAAAGCCAAACTCATACGGGGGAATGTAATAAAAGTCGGTAACGGAAAAACTATTAGCAATGCAAAAAGTTATGCCTTTGCGCAAACAAATTTTGGTTTGTTCGAATTTAATATAGCTTTTGCAAACACGGAAACTGTTTAGCGACCACTTCCTACAGTGGAAGACCGTTTGCGACTTTTATAGTTTGCGCCAATGCGCAGTCAGTGTAATTACTGAAAAAATCGTTATGTTTGCTCCAAAAGATTACAACACCTACAAGCACTTCTTAAGAGTGCGCAATTACAATGCGCAATGCAATAACAGTTTAAGGAACAATATTACATTGTAAGATGTGGATTTTTATTCTTATTGGTGCAAATTGTTTTGCTCTTTGCGACTTTAATTACATTCCCCCGATATTCTACAAAAGATACAATTTTATGCCCAGTCCTTCTAAAACCTTATCCCATTTTGACATACCGAGGCATATGAACAATTCACACATATATAAACTTGTTTGTAAATGGTCACCTCTATATGAATAAAGGAATAAATAAGATACTTCTAAACATTTTGATTTACAGTGATTCTCAGTGACTTACAATGGAGAAATGCTCATTCCGTGATGAATCATCTTCTAATTTACTTGGATGAACTAATTGATGTGGCTCAATGAATGGAAACGCTGCAATTTGGCTGCTAATTGCAGTAAAATTACTAACAAGATGATACGCAATTGCAGCTCCACAATTGCTGCTATTCATATGCATATATTTAGACTCATTTATATTTTCACAAACGTATTAGACTGATATTCCCTACTGCAAGATCTGGACAGTTACAACATTGCCCTATTTGTTTCTACAAATCTGGAGTTTGCTGCCTATAAATTGTAACGTGTGTGATATAAGAAACAACTTAAGTGCATTATTACAAATATGACAACGAGTGCACTGAAATTGTAACAATTCTGTGATGTGAGAAACCACCCAAGTGTATTGTTATAAATAGGGCTAAGAGTGTAGTGAACATTTACAAAAAGATTATGCAAAAATATGAAAGTTAACCATAGTTAAAGGGCCACTAAAGCCCAAACAATAACATTCTTAAGTTGTTTATTAACTAAAAAAGTTTATTCTTAGCGGATAGTGGCCTTTGTTATACACCTTGTAATAACCCAAAACACAGCCCATCTTTCATATATGCATTTAGGTTTGGTGCAGCAACATGAAGTTGCCCTGGAACACAAGCCTGTTGAGATCAATTTGCAGTGATCACACCACAGTTAAAAGTTAAAAAAAGGCTTATGGAGAGTTTCTGGTACAAAAGTCATTTGGTACAGTGGCAAAGATAAGACCTATAGTAGCCTTAAATAGGAGTTTGAATTTGAGAGAGGTGACCTAGTCCACGGTATAGCAAAAATAAAAAAATCCAAATATGCATGCCAGAAACCTAGCTAATATTCCTAACTCTATGCTCTGCTTCTCCTCCCCACTTCCTCTTCCTGTGTCAAAAACCTTTCTCAAGGACTGAATTAAGGCTTAATTGTGTCACTAGTCAAGTTCGACTTTAATATCTAAAATTTTGATGGCCAGTTGTCGAGATCAGTGCTATTTTCTCAAGCTGTATGGCTGTGTGATTTTTAATACCTTTTCCTTGCATTAAACCTACATGTTCTTGTGTATTGCATCTACAGTAAATAATCAGTGCTTTTTGTCTGGATTGCTTTCCTTGCTTGATTACAGGAAATACAGGATTACTGAAAGCTACCACAGGGCTTCTGACACATTGGTAAGATCAAGTATAAACTGTCCACAGTATGTAACAAGTTCAAAAAAATGATGATGTTCTGAAGATGGTTGACTGATTTTATGATAAATTTCCCAGATAGTGTTTCCCTAATAACATTTTAGAAAATGGAGGCAGCAAATGAAATGACTAAATTTAGCCTCTTAACTCACCAAAGTCCCAAATGTGTGCTAAATGGTGTGTGTGTTTGGATTTGGGGTGCAGCTCCAGCTCAAGCTCTTTAATTTGCCTCAAAGAGGGAACAATTCCTTCCCGATTCCAAGATGCCAATAGAACCAGTCCCTGGATCAATTTGTGCTTAGCGCTATTTTCAATAATCCTGTAGATGCAATACACCTGAACATGTAGATTTAATGCAAGGAAAAGGTATTAACAATCACACAGCCATACAGTTTGAGAAGCAAGCACTGATCTTGGTGGTTTTTAATAAGCAGTGAATAATGGTAAGAAAAAGTAAACAGATCAGTCACAGCTTACTTTTTTTTTCCTGGGTGTCTTCATTTTTACATCTCTGCCTTATAACAATATTAGATTCTAGAGATGCTTTATCATTGCAAACACTGATGCACAAGATGTCCAGTAGAATCTGCTGAACTATTTGGTTTCCAAAGAAAATATAATTAAGGTTAACATTGTGTGCGCTTTGAGCAGGGAGGGTGGGATCACTGTCTCTGTGGACTGAAAATATCTTACACTTGGTCATAATACACCTTGGAATCATATGAAGGATGTGCCTTACATTTTCTTTCTACACTTAACCATTTTGCAAAGTTGACTTTCCCTTCCTTACATTTTCTTATGGCCAGACGAATGCATGCATAAAGTATATAATGTTTGTATGTATGTAATGTTTTAAGTTTTAACTTCCTCACTCAGCTACTCACCTAAAGCAATATATGCTTTAATAACACATAGGTGTTGATATACTAACATAGCTTCCAAATTACCCTGAGCAACCAATCAGATGTTTCTTTGATTTAGGAACTTGTAATAGAAAATCAAAATATCAATAAATCCAAATAAATGCACTTGTACAATTTAGCACCAGTGACATCCGATTAAATTAGGTAAAGTTATAACAAAAGTCTTCCAAAAGATGAACTCAACATTTTAGCGTTATATTTGAGCTAATAAATTTGACAAGAGAATTACAAGAGAGTTTCAGAGAGTTTACTGGTTGTGGCACTTATTTAATGGTATAAAAACATCAGAAATTGGTCTGAATTGACCATGTCTGGATTTGAACTTGGGACTACCCTAGGTGCATCAAACCCCGCTCTTAGCTCACACTTGTTGCACCTGCTGTTGCACCAGCCCTATTCTGCCCAATTTTTGACCAGCAGTACCAGGGACTGGACAGGCAATGTGGAAAGAGCAAATAAACAGCCACAATTGACAATTTTTTGCACTTTGCACACTTCCTTCCTCTGTTTCCTTCCTTTGTATTAGAGCACCTTTGGCCACCCCAATGAATTGAATATAGCACTGCATGTGTTGAGAATTGTATTCATGCTGGGAGGGAGGCCAATAAGCAACCCCGTCCTGTCCTCTAACTTGTGCATTGTTTAGACTTGAGTTAGGGAACAGCACAGCAGGGACACAGACTGCAATGGGTCCCCACATAATCAGAAAAAGCAGTAAGACACATTCCGATGAAGTGTCTTGTTTAAAAAGCCAAATGTTTTGACTATGCTTCAATAGTCAAACTGTATTCTATGCTTTGGGGTGCTTTCTGTGATTGCTCCTACACCCCAACAAATACTTACTCCCCAGAACAAGAATTGGTCTAAAATGACCCTGCCTCTGCTGTAGGTAAAAAAAATAACCAACTCTAATAAATATTCCCCTTATTTTCATCAATCTGGGTTTTTTTATTTTTCTAGAATAATGTGCAATGAATGCAGTGGATGTCTAGCATAGATGGTCATTAAGAAGGACCTTAAAGATGGCAGATAACTATACTGAGCCATTAATTTGCTTTTCTAGTTTGTGGAGTGGCCTTTATCATGGCTGCTCTGGGAATCAGAGACAGCAATCTCAGTTCATGCCAAGCAGTGAAGTACCTGTATCTGAGTTAGCAATGAAAAATGTTAATCTAAAGAGTAAAGGACAAGGTATTTATTCAGCTGTACATCTGCACTTGGGAATTTGAATGTTATTTGTCCAAGTATGACCTGGTTTTTATTTTTTTTGCATTTTACACTTTGATATTTTCCATTATTATGTATCTCAGAGCAGAGCATTAAATGAGACTTTACAGTTGCATCTAATAACAAGGTTGCATAATTATGTAGCTTTTGATACATTTTTCTATTTATATTCATCCGTTTTGTATGAAACATTATAAAGCAGCATTATTTTTCTTCAGGATTCAAATAAGGGAACAAAATAAAAGTAATTCATGCAAAATGTTTAAACATTTCTTTTTGTGCATTTTAAAGTTTGCTCCAGTACATAATGTACTTTATTACCCAAAGTCATTATTTTTCCACCAAGAAAATGCAGAACCTTTAAGCAAAATCTGTATTACATTGTGTTAATTGTTTTAACACATTTTTCAATACATTTTTCCTTTTAATTTAGCATTTTTTCAGTTTGCACCTTTTATTTGTCATTTAAACATTTCTTTTTGTGCATTTTAAAGTTTGCTCCAGTACATAATGTATGCAATGAACTTTCTTACCCAAAGTCATTATTTTTCCACCAAGAAAATGCAGAACCTTTAAGCAAAATCTTTATTACAGTGTTTTAATTGGCTTAACACATTTTTAAACAAATTTTTCTTCTTAATTTAGCATTTTTTCAGTTTGCACCTTTTAATTTTTTCTTAGTTTGTACCATTTATTTGTCTTCTCCATAAAATTGTATGATACATTTAGACTATTTATGTAGTGTGCATTTGGAATGTATTTCTCCTTTCCATGGTTTTAAATATATGTAAAGTTACTAGTGCAGTTTTGGGTATTGACCGTTTTAAAGTACTCTTTTCTTGGCCATAACCAAAGCATTACACACATACACAGACATGTGCACATTTATTTTCCTTTTCTAAGGAAATTGTTGCTATAATTTAATACAGTTCTGTGCAACTTTTTACATATAGTGGTACAATTATCATTCTGTATGTGTATGGTTAGAATATATAAAATGGTTATATCATACAAAAATAATCTGTGGAACACTTAAGTAGAAAGGGGGCCATACAAATCTCTTGGAAAGACACTTCCAGCCTGCAGGGTTCCAGCTGGACAGCCCTAAATTAATGTATCCAATATTATTCTGTGGATATAATTCAGTATGATATCTCCTTTACTACAGTAGTTTAGTTTGTATAATCGTTGAACTAGTGACTGACAGTGCTGCTGATTATAATGTAGATGGTATCAGTGTCAACTGGGGCATAACAGAGTGCAAGCGACAATGTATAAAGAGTGGCAGATCATTGTAAGGCTGTTATAATAATTTTAAATGTATGCTGTCTCACATATACTAAGAGAAATTATATGTCCTCTCTTGTAAAAAGGCAGGGTTGATGGGCAGCTGTCTCTCAACTATTGTAGATGTACCCCTATATAATACAGAAAAGCCATGAATATCTTGTAAATTATATCCTTATTATTATAATAAATAAAGTACCCCAGTTGCAAAATATGAGGATATTAAGGGGCAGATTTATCAAGGGTCGAATTTCGAAGATAAAAATACTTCGAAGTTCGACCATCGAATTAAAATACTTCGACTTCAATTATATTGAATTCAAATTTTTTTCAGCTAATTTGGGTATCCTGCGGTCGAAGTAAAATCGATTCGAAGGATTTCAACGATCGATCGAACGAACGATTTTTAAAAAAATGTAGAAAACTGCTCTAGAAGGTCCCCATAGGCTAACATAGCACTTCGGCAGGTTTAATTTGTAGAAGTATTGCATTCAAAGTTTTTTTAAAGAGACAGTACTTCGATTATCGAATGGTCGAATGTTCGAACTATTTTACTTCAAATCGAATTCGAAGTCAAAGTCGTAGTATCCTATTCGATGGTCGAAGTCTCCAAAAAATTACTTTGAATTTTGAATATTTTACTTCGAAAATTCCCTCTAATTCACTTCGACCCTTGATAAATCTGCCCCTAGAAGTTACTTTGGAGTTCCATGACCTGTATAAATCATTTAATATTAAACAGTATTGATGATTTTTTTTTGCCATGCATAGATAAAAATTTGCCACAAAAAATATTTGCGAGAAAAATACGCAAGCAAAGAACCACACATTCACTTCAATGCATTTGGAGTGAGAAAGAATGCCCAATGACTTTAATGCATTTAGAGGGAGGAAAAAAACTTGACAAAAAAACGCCCATTGACTTTAATGCAATTGGTGAGAAATAAAGAAAAAAAAGTCATATGGTCTTCCCACCCAAATAGCAGAGGGTTGTAAGAAGGGTTGTACTTCAGGAATTGTGACTTTTTTTTTTTTACCTTATAAGCATTTGCTATTTGCTAATTCCATTTTAGATTGCAGGTAAACCCTGGTCCTACCCGGGAAACAACCTTGCCTTTTTAACTCTGCGTTAAAGCTCATTGGAGCTGGGTTACTTTTTAAAATGTGTTCTTTAAATATTTCTAATATTCTTATGCTTCTAAGCTGGATTTGTCTGTTAAATTCATTCCAAGCCTCCAGCATTACAAATGTTAATGATACTATTATGGGATAATAATTTTAGGATTGCCTGGTCCTCAGAAGCAAAGGCAGAATGTCATTTCCTGGCTTTATTAAAATGAATGAACACATGTACAATTTATTTCTGTCAAACCATCATCTAAATTCATAAGCTATTTCTCATGTGTCAAAAATCTGTGTTGGTTTCCCATTTCCTTTGCTTCAGAAAAAAATACAGCTTCACATTCATCACTCTGGGGATATAAATGAGAACCACACGCTCTACACTTCATTCAGTTTAGCCTAATATCCCAGGCACAATTTAAATCCCATCTCTTCAAGGCTATTCAGTAAAAGTCAGGCACTAATACACCCTGTGTCCAATTTGAGCCATTCCCATCTATACCAAGAAGAAAAAATTCACACCAGCCTTTCTATTTTTAAGGCACAACCTGCAGCCCACGGAAGATGTAGAGGCGATTTGATTTGGCCTTTAAACCTTTTAAATTATTTGTTATGTGCTAGATCTCCCAGAATCCCTAATATGCTTCCTGCAGTATTAAAGTATTTTACTTGCCTGCTTTAGAATACATTTTGCACGTACTTTCTTTCATTAAAACAGTTGAACATATACAATACTATTGCTAAGATAGTGATCCTAAAATCCCCTTCTAGGACTCACATATATAATAAATTGCAGGGTTCTAGAACAATGCATGGAGCTTTGCCCTGGGGGTTCCTAACTACTTAATGCAGAATGTATACAGTATGTGAGACAACAGCAATACATGTAATATATTCACAACGGTAATCAATATAATGCCCTTCACTTTTCCAGTGCCTCATTCTCGATCCTATTGTTTTAATCAGGCTCCTTGTTTTGGTGGTTCTCCTTGACATCACAACACCCCAGCTGTGTAAAATATGCTTTTTGGTTATCTATCCCAATTTACAGACTGTTTTTACGGGATCTCATATTAGAAATATCACCTCATACTGGTAATTCCTGTGTCATTCCATTGCCTTCCCATTCATAATCTTTATTGTATTTTGCCTATGCCAATCATTTCCCATTGACTCCTTTCCTGCCTTATAAACAGTGAGGATTGTGGTTACATGGTCATGGTCACATGGTACATGGTCATGCTAGTCACATGGGACACTATCTATTCCCTGAATCCAACAAACCGGCAGAGCTATTGTAAGCTCATACACTATCCCCTACCTTGGGGAAACATCTTTCCCTGCAGAAAGGGTCCACATTACCCTTCAATCACTAGAGGACACCACTCAATGATCATGCTTAGCAGTTGTATAAAATAGAAGGGTATATTTGCTTACCAAAAAAATGGAAAATAAAACCATTTATTAAAATGCAAACATTCACAGAAAAATTCAAATTTAATAGAATGAACGCCTGATATGACAAATTTCTTTCACCCAGATAAATAGCTTTTAACACTGTACATTCTACATAATGCACTACTTTACTTCACAGCAAATAGAAATAATAGGTATTTTATCTGATTTTTGTGCAATAAATAATTCAGTTGTAAGATGTCTGACTTTGAAAATAGTAAATATTTTGCAGACCTTTCCCTTTGAGTAATCAAAGGGCTCGATTTGCTTTAAAACACTTTTTTTTTTTTAAATAGATTGCACAGGAAGATAGTGAAAGAAAACCACATTGTAGACTTTATTTACTTTCCTTTTAATAAGCACCTCAGCATGATAGATAGATAGATAGCATTTGAAATAACATTTATCTGACTATAAGCCACACATTTGTAAAATAAATTTTGATATTCAGTGCATTATGATTTCATCAGATACAGTTGGGGGCTGATTTATCAAAGGTCGAGGTGAATTTTCGAATGTAAAAAATTTGAATTTCGAGCTATTTTTTGTGTACTAGGGAATAGTCCAAATGTGATTCCAATTTGAAAAAAATTGAAAATTCGAATATGGACATTTATCATTTACTGTCTCTTTAAATATTCAACTTCAACCATTCGCCATCCAAAACCTGCCGAATTGCTGTTTTAGCCCATGGGGGCCTCCTAGAACCTATTTGGAGTCAATTGGTGGACTTTGAAAATTTTAAATTTTTTTGGGGAAAAACTTTGATTCAAATTCGATCAAATGCGCTATTACTTTGATTCGTAAAGCATTAACAGAATCAGCCATTGCAACATCACCCAGCAGTGCATTCCACAACCTCACTGACCTCGTTGTAAAGAACCACCTACGCTGCTTCAAGTGAAAGTTTGTTTCCTCTAGTCTAAAGGGGTGGCCTCTGGTGTGTGGGTCTTTTTTTTTTTTTTTTATAATCTCTTTTATTTTTCAAAAAATAGATACATTGACAGAGGATAACGTAAATATCTTTTCCAGTATAGAACATTGAAAGTAGAACACATCAGTACAATTCCATGTAGTATAACATACATTAAACTTATTGTTTTGCTCAAGGTTGCAGAAACGATTCCCATGGGGCCCAAATTTGCATATGTCTCTCTACCCTGTCTTCCAATAAAGCCGTTAAATATAACATATTCTGTGTTTGAGTAATTTTTGCAATGACAACATGAGTATCAATAGTGTATTGTAGCCAGTGTTTCGCTAAATTGGTTCGTGCAGCAGCTAAGATTTGTCTCATCAAAGTATTCTGGAGTTTCGTAAGGGACTTGGACGGGCAGGCTAAAAGAGCCGTAGTAGCTTCGGGGACTATATGTGTGTGAAATACTCGGTCAATTAAGTTATAAATCTCTGCCCAATATTGTTGTGCTACAGGACATGTCCACCAGATATGCAAATAATCCCCAACTGCTGTACAACCCCTGAAGCAAGAATCGGGAGTGGAAGGATCAAAACGATGTTTCCTTGCCGGTGTAAGGTGCCAACGCATCAGCACTTTATATGTGGATTCTCTAATGGCAGTATTAGGGGA
Organism: Xenopus laevis; assembly: GCF_017654675.1. Classification (NCBI taxonomy): domain Eukaryota; kingdom Metazoa; phylum Chordata; class Amphibia; order Anura; family Pipidae; genus Xenopus; species Xenopus laevis. The sequence continues at coordinate 57,152,795 of NC_054377.1, read as the reverse complement.
TATCCTGGAGACAGTATTCCATATTAGTGACCATTCCTGCTGAGGTATAGAACGCCCTAAGTCTTTCTCCCAGTCCAGCATGTATTTAAGGGGCTTTTCCACATCCATAGAGAGTGTGGGTCTTTTCTATGGGAAAAAAAGGTCCCCTGCTGTCGGTCTATAATGTCCTCTAATGTACTTGTAAAGTGTAATCACGTCCCCTCACAAGCGCTTTTTTTCCCCAGAGAAAACAACCCTTATAATTTAAGTCTTCCATCCTGCTAAACAGTTTAGTTGGACTGGAGTCCAAAACTGCACTGCATTCTCAAGGTGAGGCCTTACCAGGGACCTATAAAGAGGTAAAGGTTTGATTTTGTCATCCTTGAGTTAATGCCCTTTTTTATGCAAAACAGTACTTTATTGGCCTAAGCAGCCACAGAATTAGACTAAATTAGAATATACTGAGTAAATAAAGGAATAAATTAGGAAAGTGAGGGTTTCCTCTGTTCTTATAGTAATATCAGTTTGCCCAATTTCTTTTTATTCTTGTCTTTTTATCAAATTTTTTGCTTCTTTGTACTGCCACTTCTCTCTGATCAAGATCATTTTCTCATACTTCTACCTCATACTTCCATTTTAACCTTACTCCCCATGCTCCTAATCTCTGCTTTTCTATTTGACCTCTCACTTTCTCGATCAACCCATCTCTGTGTAGGACTAGTAATACTGGATCACTATGATTTCCTTATATGAGATATATATGTTGCAAGATCCTTGGGACCCAGGCATGGTCTCTGTTTACCAGACTACATATATTTATATCAATATACTTGCAGTGTGTATGGCTAATAATAAAATCAATATCAGATTAAAACATGTATATATGGAATGTGGAAAATGCCTTTGCTTGAGCAGACTGCTTGTGATGTTCTCAAAAACACATCTGAGGGATGCCAGAATAAAAACCCTGAAATGTAACACTGTACTATACTTCAAACAGTTTAATGTTCCCTCCAGGGATTGTGCAGGTCTGGATAAAATATGAATGCATCTGGGATTCCACTGATAAAAGGCAGCTTGTAAAATGGAACCTCTGGGTTTCTAATACAAGGACGCTCTGACTGCCAAATCACACAAGCTGAGTATTTCTTTTAATCAAACCCAGAGAGGGTGCAGTGAAAAGGTGAGATGCACTTGCAGCAGATGATGTATGTGACTAAATAATCAAAAGACACCAGCAAGTGATTTGCAGTCAGCACCTCTCCTGAAAGCAAACATCTAATGACTTTCCTATCTCTCTAATACTGGCTGAATGTCACAAGCCTTTGAACTGATTGTGGGAAACTTAAAAATGTCCCATTTCAGAGAAATTTAAATATATGTTAATCATTTTCCCACAAACTATTATACATTAAACATTTTTGGTAAAAAAAAATAGATCTTTTTTATACCTTGACACTTTTAAAACTTTACTGAACTTTCTGAAATTGCAAATTTATTGTGCACCTTCATATGGATGAATAGCACTCATGTTCTGGCTTTCAAATCTTCTATTGTAAGATTATTACAGAGCATAGGAAGACATTAAGCAAACATTTATTGATTAATATGCAGTATTTATCAATGTTAGCCACCTGATTATTATTATTGTTATTATTAGTATGTTAAGTTGTTTGTAAAACAAAAAAATAAACAAAAAAGAAATAAAACAAAACAAGTAAATATTTAAATACAAAGATATTCAGATGTTCGCTTGTCTGCCTTGCAGTTGATTAACATTTCTTATTATATATTATATGTAACACGTAGATGGGTCAGGGTCTGCCTTAACCCTCCTTGGGTTACTATATACTGTTCCAGAACACGGGCAAGGGGTCCAACTCCCAGTAGGCACAATATAACTAGACTCTTTATCTTCAGGTGGGGCCCGGTTATGGTATGGAGGAAGGGATTACCACTCTCATATAAGCAAACACAGTATTCACTCTTGCTCAAATAATGTTGGGTGTCAGTGGTTCTTTAAAACAGCAGAACAATTTATTGAACTGGTGGTACATGAACAGTAGTGGTAGCAAGTCAATTACACAAATATATTACTCACTGATACTGTCTGATCCTTTGTTAGTCAGCTTTCTGAATTGATTTGCCTTGTCTGCCTTTGGTGCACAACCCCCATTGAAGGTCAATCTCACAGCTGGTCCCACGCTCCAAGAATCTTGTCACCTCATGGTTCTAAACCCTTCACTAAACTGTTGGAACCTTAGCTGCTCACTAACTTTCCTGAACCTATAGTGACTTATTAGAGTTTCGGACCTGACACTTACCTCACCTATTCTGAGGCCTATCTCCACCTCAGGCCCTCCCAGCCACACACCACCTCCTCCAGTGAGTGGGTGCACCAGAAAGAGAGGCTGAACACATGGGAGCAACCATTTTTATAATCTCTCGGATCTACTCCCCCCTCGCCTCTGGGAAAAAGGACCCAGCCTAGCTGGCTAACACATTCCCTGGGGCATAGGAAAACCTTTACATTCGTACATATACTAAAGATATGATTAGGGATGGGCTAATTATTTCGCCTTGTTTAGCCACAGAATTTACACCCATATACTTGAATGGCTGCATGCGTCAAAAAAAATAAATAAAAAAAGTCTTGCAACAATAAAACTTTGCCGCGTGTCAATCTTCCATCTTCTAGATATGGAAAGTTGATAAACACACATCAAGTTAAAATAAGTTGAATACAAGTTCATGATTTCAGGATATAAAATACTCAGGCCTAAATCTTATCATCCCTGTTAATCTTAAACAATTTAAAACAATAGTTAATTCTTATCTAATTCTACTTGATATTTCTAACCTATCCTCACAAAGGGAACCAAGCGTTGTGTTGTAGAATGGAAAACAAGGAACGTAGTCAAAAGCCAGGCTGGGTCGGTAACAAACCGTCAATACGGTACAGATGCAGGAGACATAGGAATGGACGGGATCACAGGCCAGGTCAAACACACCAGACTTGCAGTACAAAATCAGAATTCAAATGAGTTGTCAAAATTAGCAATAATCAGGACAGGCAGGATCAGTAACAACAGGAATACACTGAAGAATTGCACCCAGGAACTTTAAGAAAAGACCCGGACGGACGTGGCATGCGTCACTGCAGAGGGTGTGATGGACGTCCCAGATATCACTGCATTGTTCGATAAAGTTGTTCCTGGCTGGCAGGCTGTATGTATCCTGGTTAATTAGCAAGTATTTTTGAACAGCACCACCAAACTCTTTTTCTTTGTGCTTTCAAGGGCATCACAGCAATGTTTCAGGCCATGCGGTCTTTTATCAAGCTGCATGGCCTGAAATGTTGCTGTGATGCCCTTAAAAGCACAAAGAAAGGCTTTTTAAAGAAAAAGAATTTGGTGGTGCTGTTCAAAAATAATTGCTGACTTCTGATACCAATGGAAAGTGGTCATTGAAGAACGTGCACCACCCCCATAGGGGATGAAAATCGTTGTGCTACTTGTCTGCTGTATCCTGGTTATTTAAAGGTACAGGGTCCTGCAAATAAATCCCTCAACATTTCCGCTCTGTGTACAGTATGTGCTTGTGGATCAGGGAAGTTCCACAGCGCAATAGGTTTGTTTGTTTTTTTACAGTGTACACAGCACTTTTTACATTTAGATGTATTATGACACATCCATAGAACTATAAGGTACCGTCTGTGTATTTGTTGTGCTTGCGTTTTTTTTTAACATTAGGTGACTGCCACTTTAAGTACAGTGTACTTTTAGGTTGAGTCAAGGAATGTGTTTTGAGAGCTGAGATATCGGGGGGGGGGTCTTCATTATTAAAAGTATTATATTAATATATAATTAATATATATAATAACAGTATTAGTAATCCGAATTTGATCTGAATGGAGATTGGGAGCCATTGAAGGGGTATGTATAGGAGAGAGGCTTATGTGGAGCAATGAGATGGATGAACGAATGTCCTGCAATGCCTGCAAGGAGTAAGTTGCAGTATTCAAGGTAGGGAAAAAAAAGAGACGGAATAAGAATTTTAGTTGTATGTAAGCTGAGATAAGGTTGTATTTGGGCAATGTTGCACAGATGAAGTTCACAGGATTAGCCAAGGGTTTGAATATGTGGTGTAGAAGACAGTCTAAGATAGTCTAAGATAATTCATGATATATGAACTCCGACATTTATATTGTACTCCAACATCTTCTCCAAGAGTATTCATGGTGACACATCAAGGGATAAAAATATAATATCTCATATTTTGTATATTAAAGCTAACACTTTAATAAGTCTTTGTGCCAGTGTATCTTAACTCTTTGGGGCAAATTCACTAACCTCTGAAAATTCGCCAGCGATGGCTTCGTTCACATCGCAACACTTCTCCAGGCGTAGATTCACCGGGACAACGCTAATTCACTAAAATCCAAAGTTGTTGCAGCAAATACATTACACTACACAAGCCCAGGGAACCTTAATAAAATAAAGTTGTTATATTGCCCTACACATGTGCCCAGTGTATAGTTTATGTGCCATATGTTAGGAAATGTAGGGGGGAAGCCGGGTACCCCAGAAAAAAATGATGATCTTTTGAGGAAGTCCTATCTACTCTATTGCACTTCGCCTGGTCTGAGGTGGTGAAGGCAAGTCTGGCGCAAGAGGTAACGTCCAGTAAAATCCGCATCTTAGTGAATACTGTATGTGAAGTAATGCTCTTTCGCCAGAGCGAAACTTCGCTGGTGTAAGAGTGCGAAGTAGCGCTAGAGACTATCTCCTTCTCTAGCAAAGTTTTGCCAGTGACCGTTAGTAAATCGGCGAAGTACCGAAATGACCTCACGATGGCGAATTTTCACCAGCGTTAGTCACTTTGCCCTTTAGTAAATTTGCCCCTTTGTGTCCTGAACGGATGAGTTGTCTAATTAAATTCTAATTAACTAGTTGACTGCTGGAAGAAACAAAGTGTGAATTATGAATTAACCCCTTCACTGCTGAAACACTTGTTGCATTAGTGGAAACTAACCCTTTGGCTGCTGGGAGACATGGATGGTGACAGCATTTTTGGGGTGTTAGGGTTAGTTTGGGGGTCAATTGTGTGTAAAGTGAATGAGACTGTGTATATATAGCCCCTTCTGATGTGACATGTACGTGACAGACTGAATAGAAAATTTAAATGGCCATTTATGGCAGCTGAGCTCTGCTTACTGTCAGGTAAATTAAATGAGTTAGTTATAATTAACATCAATATACTAAAGGGAGAATAATAAAAGAAAATCTCTGGTTGCTATTTGTCACTGCACTGATGCATGTCTGCCCATTGGTTACCAACATCCATTATCAAGCTTGCATATACCTATTCAACTTTTCTCAACTGTAAATTGCAGCTTCCAGTCTTCTGTGCCGATTATTAGAAACCATTACTACCATTAGCTCTCTCGCCTGTTTGCCCCTTTGTATACATATTTCTGTTTACTTGGCTTTTTGTTGTCTCCTGCCCTTTGTTGTTTCAAACCTGAATAAACTCCTTCAAAGTAAAAGAAAACAAATGCATTATTTGCCATCTCTCAAAAGTAGCATAAGCGATACTTACCCTTACAGCACAAAAAAACCTTTTTAGCAGTTATTACATGAAAAATATATTTGGTTGATGGGAAGCAAATGGCTTATAATGTATTCTTTTCTCCTCCGTGAAATGCATGTGTTTTTCTAGCTGTAGTCTTTTTTGAGTTGGGACAGTATGCTGTTCTCTGCTTGATACATGCATTTATATGTGGCATCTGGACCAATGCCTTTTATTGAGATTTAAATAAATAATCCTTAGATAAGTACACAATTCTAATTGTTTTTCTGTTTTTATATACCATACAATCTTGGTACAGGGCTGCAATGTATGGTGGTACTTTCTGAATACAGGTAGGGGACCTGTTAATTAGAATGCTGGAGATTTGAGGTTTTTAGAAAAATCTCCATAATTTGGATGTCCATACCTTAAGTATTAAGTTTAAATCATTTAAACATTAAATAAAGCCAAGGATTGTTTTACCACCGATGAGGATTTAATTATATCTGAACTGGGATCAAGTACAAGGTATAAGGTATTTAAAGAAAATAGAATTATTTGATTGGAGCTCTCTAGATAACAGGATTCTGGTTAATGGATCCTACCTTTGTCTTTAATAACAGGAATAATAGTGGAGCAAATTGTGTATTAATATGTATTAGAAGAGAATACATAAATGCTGCTATCCAAAATTAATGATATTTGTGTGTATATATCACTTTTCCTGGGTAGGAAATGAGTTTTGATTGTGAAAAAGCAATTGCAGTTATTGTGATAACTCAATACTGGGTATGGAAATGGTTAAGAGCTATTTTATGAATTCCTCTATTTAAATTAGACTAACCTGATTTGCCCTTGGAAAGCTGATTATATTTATAAAATAAATAAAACAATGTTTCTTTTTGATAAACTATTTTTTACAAGATTGTTTCATCTGTCCCCATATATGTTTCATGGCTCAATGGACAGATTAATGGAGCTGAGACAATAATAGGCATTCATTATCCCAACAGGTGGGCTTCACACTGATATAGAGAAAAGTTATTCTTTTTCTCATCTGGCTATCTGGGCTCACTCTGTACAGACTTCTCTGCATTAGAAATGAACTGGGAATCCTAGTATATATTTTAACTGAATTGATATGCTAATTTATGCAAGGTAAATCACAAATCGTCTCTCTTGACAGGCAATCATATAGCGCTGAATTCTATCGACTTAAAACCAATCATCATATTTCTAGAAAATATTTCTCCCGTGTTCTGCTTAATATTTCTACTCAGTTCTACATCTCAAAGGAATATTTGGCATGAAGTCGCTTTCTTCTGTAATCCTTTTAACGGCAATGGCACTTAAACGTAGTAGCAGGATTAGTGGGCTTAAAAATTGCTGAAGATTTGTCAATAAAACCACCAAGTTATGACAAAACCCAAATGAAAGGGAGATAAAAGAATGTTTGCTTTAAACTTTGCTGTCATGCACCACTGACCACTAGGGTCATGTATTTTATTTAATAATCATGATATACATTTTTAGTACAGATATAAGATCTATTATTCGGAATGGGACCTGGAGTTTGCTATAACTGAAGGAATCTTTCTGTTATTTGGGACACCATACTTTAATTCTACTAAAAACTATATAAACATTTAATTATCCCAGTTGTCACCAATATGGATTCATGCAGCTTAGTTATGATCAAGTACAAGTACTGTTTTATTATTAAAGAGGAAAAAGGACATCATTTTTAAAAAATTTGAATTCTGAGCTTATCAGATAAATACAGGTTTCCAATTAAGGGATTTCATAGTTAGTGTGAGGTGAGTCAAAGTTGTAAAGACAACTAAGTTAAGCACAGATCTGATGTTTATTTTTGACATTTCTTCATAGGGAATACATCTCCTGTTTAATCCCTTTTATTTTAATTGGCTGTATGTTTGAGTCCCTTTTTAAACTTTAGAAAATGTACATTTAGAGGAAAAAAGCTAACTTACATTAGTTGGCTTTTTTAAAAGATTGCATTTCGAATTCAGAAGCTCAATTTCACCCATATTGATTGAGCTCTTTGAAGCTGAAAGAATAAATGTGTTCGGAAAGATCTAATTAGAGGCAGAAAATATTGAACAAATAACTAATAATAATAAACTCTGTTGTATTTTGGTTCCAGCTTTTGTGGCTATGAGCTATCAAGTCTCCCGTATTGCCTAACATGTAAAGCTCTATAGATCTTCAATGTTTTAGCACCATATCTTTTGTCATCATAGTGCAATGATACATAATGGACAAGGGTACAATAGTCAACATTTTGAACAATATGAACCCTGTAGAGATATACAACATTAAACAAAAAGTGTTCTGTTGTATCTATATAATGTAGATAATAATAAATGTTTAAACAACACCCAAAGTAGAGCATGAATAAAATGTCCAAATTACAAAACTAAAGTGGGCAGGGCACATAAGGACATCAATACTATGCTGAAGAAAGTTTAAAGTAGGTGCAATTTAGGACACAATTGCTATGTTTTTGGCCCACAATAAAGAGCTTTTGCCATAAGTCCAGCATTAATACTTTCACCAGGGGGAGTTGCATCTGGTGCAGTTTCAAGTGATACATTACAATTCTCACAGTTTGCACTTTGATTTGGATTAGACACAAATGGCCTGAAAATTCTAGTTTCCATCATTTCTGGGTTATTGATGGGTACAGACTATACTTTCAGTGCCACTGCACTGTGGTGAGTGATGCAAGCAGTTGTGGGTTCCCCTCTGTAGGGATGTCGCGGACTGTTCGCCCGCGAACTAATTCGCGCGAACATCGGCTGTTCGCGTCCGCCGAATGTTCGCGAACGTCGCGCGACGTTCGCCAATTTGGGTTCGCCTTAGCTGGCGCTTATTTTTGACCTCTCACCCCAGACCAGCAGATACATGGCAGCCAATCAGGAAGCTCTCCCTCCTGGACCACCCCCTGGACCACTCCCCTTCCATATATAAACTGAAGCCCTGCAGCGTTTTTTCATTCTGCCTGTGTGTGCTTGGAAGAGCTAGTGTAGGGAGAGAGCTGTTTAGTGATTTGAGGGACAGTTGATAGTAACTTTGCTGGCTAGTAATCTACTTGATACTGCTCTGTATTGTAGGGACAGAACTCTGCAGGGATTTGAGGGACAGTGAGTTTAGGTTAGTTAGCTTTGCTGACTAGTAATCTACCTTCTACTGCAGTGCTCTGTATGTAGCTGCTGTGGGCACTGCTTCTGATCTCTCATCTGCTGACTGCTGTAATAACCCAATAGTCCTTGTAAGGACTGCTTTTATTTTATTTTTTGTTTTTTTACTTTGCTACTATAAGAGCCCAGTGCTATTAGTCTAGCTGTGTTGGGGAGTGGGACTGGTGTGCTGCTCCTCCTAGTAGTTCACCACTACCAGCACCAACCAGAGTCAAAATTGTTACAAATTATCTTATTTGCACCTGTTAGCTGTTCTGAGCTCTCTGCCAAAAGCTAATTAAGTTAGAAACTGGTTTTTTTCTGGCTGTTCAGTGCAGAGAAAAGAGGGACTGGTGTGCTGCTCCTCCTAGTAGTTCACCACCACCAGCACCAACCAGAGTCAAAATTGTTACAAAGTATCTTATTTGCACCTGTTAGCTGTTCTGAGCTCTCTGCCAAAAGCTAATTAAGTTAGAAACTGTTTTTTTTTCTGGCTGTTCAGTGCAGAGAAAAGAGGGACTGGTGTGCTGCTCCTCCTAGTAGTTCACCACCACCAGCACCAACCAGAGTCAAAATTGTTACAAAGTATCTTATTTGCACCTGTTAGCTGTTCTGAGCTCTCTGCCAAAAGCTAATTAAGTTAGAAACTGTTTTTTTTCTGGCTGTTCAGTTCAGAGAAAAGAGGGACTTTCCAGTACAAAAGAGGGACAGGGGGTTGAGTGGTCAAAAGAGGGACAGTTGGGAGGTATGCAAGTGCCACCTAGCTGTGTGAGCTTTTTCACATTCTGTCTAAATAACAATAATAATTCCGTGTCCGTAAACATCACCTGAGTGATGTTTTTACAGCAGCAATAATATATTCCGTATCCACTACTGTATACGTTGCCCTTGCAGGCATTGTTTGCCCAGTCTTTAACCAAGTGCCACCTAGCTGTGTGAGCTTTTTCACATTCCGTGTCCAGAAACATCACCTGAGTGACGTAGTGTGATTTCTGCCCTTTACAGCACAAAACGCAGCGCTGTGTCAGATACATTTTTGCCCTTGATCCCCCTCTGGCATGCCACTGTCCAGGTCGTTGCACCCTTTAAACAACTTTAAAATCATTTTTCTGGCCAGAAATGTCTTTTCTAGCTTTTAAATTCGCCTTCCCATTGAAGTCTATGGGGTTTGCGACGTTCGCGAACCGTTCGCATTTTTGACGCAAGTTCGCGAATATGTTCGCGAACATTTTTTCCGCCGTTCGCTACATCCCTACCCCTCTGTCAATAGGTAGGCTCAATTGTATGACATTTTTTGAATAGAAGGTGGGAAGGACCAAGCGCTGACTAGCATAACTATGTGGGTGTTCAAAGAGTGTATGTTGACCTACTGAAATACCTTTTCTTACAATTGACTGGGGCCAAATAATTATGATCACAGCTGCACTTGTAAGTGACAAATAATGATGGGCAAATAAATTAGCTTGGCTCGATTGCGCGATTAATTTTTCCGTGTTTCACGGCCGGCAAATAAAATTTGCCAATCTCCCGTGAAAATTTGCCAGCGGCAAGATTATTTTTCCGCGCTCCCGAAAAGTTGCTTGCGTCTTTTGGACGTCCATTGACTTTAACTCCAGCATCAGCTTGGACGCAGGCGTCAATTTTCAATTTTCACTATTTTTTCAGTGAAAATGACAGATTTTCACACTTTTTTCGTGGACATGTCCGAATTTCAGGGCCGGAACTAAGGGGTAGGCAGAGTAGGCACGTGCCTAGGGCACAAAGCTGGGAGGGCGCCAGGCACGTACCTCCTCTGTCGCCTACCCCAAGTCCGGTTCCCTTCTCTGGCCGACTCAATGTAGTTTTCGCGATTTGTGCGATTCTGCGCATGCGCAAACGTGCAAATTCGTGCATGCGCAGAAGCGCACTAAATAGGCGCTGCGAATGCCGGGCCTGCCTAGGGCGACTGCCCAGCATGGCCCGGCACTGCCGAATTTCACTTTTTTTTGTGAAACTTTCCGATTTCATGATTTTTCCGCAAGAGAAATTCGCCCATCCCTAGTGACAAGTGCTGAGTGAATTTTTTTTACTGTGCATAGATTTGTGGAGAAATTCTGCGTTTCTGCAAGATTTTTTCACGAAACTGCAATGCCGTTTTTGAGTGAGAAAATACTGTAAGTCGTCATAGACTCGAATATATTTTGCTACAAAAAAAGTTGCGGCATCAAAAAAGGTCACCCAAAGACTCCAGTATATTTTGCTACAGAAAAGTAGCAAACAAGTCGCCCATAGACTTTAATGCATTTTGCAAGTTTCACAAATTTTTCGCCAAATCAAAACAGGGCAAATTCGCTCATCATTATAAGTGACCCCTCAGATGTTATCCCATCCCAAAATAAACAACCTTTTTGAGAACAAGGAGTTACTCCATGTGGAGAGTTACAGTCCTATATAATCAGAAAGCATTGTTATACCTACTGTATTAAACTGATCTCATAGCATAATTAATCTCAAATGAGCAGCATTCAAGGACTGCTTACAGTATGCATTAGGAGTAAATACTGTATATCATAAATCACACCAAAAAACCACAATTATTACTATTACGAGCATTATGATCAGATATAGCTGCAAAAATGGAGAGATCACAGTCTCCAAATGATTAATCATTAAAAGCATGTTTCTAATTCTGTAAATCACTAATAACTATTAGGGGCATGAAATTCAGTATTTTTATTCACCTTCCCACACACATCATAAATGTATGTCTCAAATTTTAGGTAGGTGGTTTAAAAGTGATATTGTATACAGACAAACTAGGGATAGTTGAGGTTCTGATCGAGTGATAATCTACAGAAATTACCAGCATCAAGGAAACTGGAATCCTGACAGTCTGTACTGGGGAGGAAAGATCACGAAAAATGTAATGGCTTATGTTGAAGAAGTGAATCTTACAGAACAAGTTTAGAATTCCAGAAGGTGCAGCACCAGAGGAATCCTAAAGCAAATGTGTCAGTTAGAATGGAATTTAATACTAAATGTAGAATTAAAAGGGCAACCAAAGGCAGAAGAAATGAAATGTTCAATCCTATCTGTGGCCTTCAGTATGGATAGACAAAGGTGGCCAGAAAATCCATTATAAGAATCTTAGAAGAATCTAGATGGGAGAGGATGACTGCTTGTATGAGTTACACAAGATTGCTTTTGAGAGATGATTTTGAGATAGAGGTGCTGAATGTAAGGGGAAGAGACATGGTCACATTGAATGTGCAGTTATCAATGTAAAATTGGAGATATGAGAGGATTGAGTTCATCAGGTTTGTTGTTTTTTTTATTTTAAGAGACTTATCTCCCCGAACTGCCTTCCCGCCGGCTAGAATGAAAAACGCTCGGGATGGCACTCCCAGTGCTTCGTTTTCTGAAGTCGACCAAAAGTTTCCTCTGAGGCAACTTCAGGCGACTTCAGAAAACGAAACGCTCCAAGTGCCGTCCTGCTGGCGATTTTCATTCTAGCCGGCTGGAAGGCAGTTCGGGGAGATTAGTCATCCCAAAGAAGAGGAGATTTGTTTTGACGGGCGACTAATCTCCCTGAATTGCCGCATGTGTCACTGCCCTTAATAGCAGAGAGGGTGATCAGTAACTTCTGATTATGTTAACAAGCATCAAACTTGTTGATAAGAAAGAAACTAGATGTAAAGTACAAAAATAAATGACTGAGCAGAATAGATGAATGAATTTAGTAAAGTTTGAAAACTAAGCTGCAGAGGGTTCCGATAAATATGAGAGAAGAGAAAGACTTCTAATTTTCTAATTACTGTTTTTTTATTTGTGGAGCTTGGATGTAAAAGGGGGATTTGAATAGAATCTGATGATGCAATTATTTCTTCAGGATGTTTTTACTGATTCTATGCTAGAGATACATGGCTTAACAATTTATGGGACAACCCTTAAAAGGATGTTCACAAAGTGGTTTGAATGAATGGAGCATGTACTGTATGTTTAAAAGCAAATACTGTATAGATTGGTTGCTGTTGGTTACTGCCTCTGAGCAATCTTAGTGCATTTAATTACATATTGGGGTACAGCCATCTTAACACCAGTAGCTGTAACAGTACCAATGTAGATTTGTGTTCATAACAAAAGTAACCCAAGGTGGGAGCAAAATTATCAACAAAATATAACAAATGGGAAGTCATGAAAAAAAGAAAAAGTAACTGAATATGTGTCCATCTGTATTAAGAAAATAAGGAAGGGGGGTAAGAAGTAGGGGTACATCTTCAAAGGCTTGTACATTACCCAGGACATAGATGTAGCTAGCTCTTAGGCTGTAACATGCTTATATAGCCAATCTCAACAGATATTTTAAACCTCTGATGGGTAACTTCTTTGGTAAGAAGTTAATTTATAGAGGGGGAAATAATTGTTAACATTGTAATCCATTGTTCAATTGCGGGGGGGGGGGCTCTGTTGAATTCATTTTTTAGTGTATGTAAATAGAGCTGAGAGATAGACATGGTCTTTTGGGTTTGTGATATAAATTCCACCTTATAGAGCAATTATAGGAAAGGGTTCCACACCATTTACAAATTGCCTGGGAAATCACAGTCTGCATCATGCTAAAAGTTAATTTAATGGCAAATTACCCCTTTTAGGAATTAGGCTAACTCTTGATTGGTCATGGAGATTGATAGGATAGATGGAAACTGTCAGTCAGTGAATTTGTGTAAGGAACTACAGTCTGAAGATGTTTTCTACCAACATGTCAAAAGTGGGAATTGTTAAATGGTAATGTCCTCAAAGTAAACTTTATCACAAAGGTCTATATAAATACAACAGTAAACTCTCAAAGTAATGCTCCTCTGAGTCCTCTGTCGAAAGAAACACAGCATTTCTTTCCCTCTATTGTGCGCACATGGGCTTCTGTATCTGGCTTTCAGCTTAAACCTCAAGGACACGTCTTGAGCATGCTCAGTTTGCTCCTCTCTCCCAACTCCTTTCTCTCCTCCTTGTTGTAATCTGAGCCCAGAGCTATGAGAGAGCAGGGAAAGATTCAGGCAAGAAGTGATATCACACCAAGCTAATATGACAGCTGCTAACCTAAACAGAGAGGGTTTACTCAGGTATGGTAAAGCATTCTACAGAATAAATATAGTGTTCTAACTTGCACTATTGTGGCAAATCTATTGGCAATAAACTGGCTCTGTAGCTTTCCTTCTCCCAGAGCCGGGCCAACCTGGCCAGGTGCCCTAGGCAACCTGACAGGCCACGGCACCGGGTCAGTGCGCGCTAGACTGCGCATGCGTGAAACTTTGCTCCAGCGCACATTTGCGAAATGATACCAGCGGCAATCGGGGAGAGATGGGACCGGACAGGCTGTAGGTGACAGAGCAGGTACGTGCCTGGCGCCCCCCCAGGTTTGCGCCCTAGGCACGTGCCTACTCTGCCTACCCCTAGTTCCGGCCCTGCCTTCTCCTTTAACACATTTTTTTCTAATTAATATTCAGATCAGGTTTAAAATGTAATTTTATTTTTGTTTTTTCTAGTTTCAGGCAACAGTTAAAGAAGGAGTAACAGGTGTAATGGTCAACTTAACTGTGGAGGATAAAGATGACCCAGCTACTGGAGCATGGAAGGCCGTTTATACAATCATCAATGGGAACCCTGGCCAGAGTTTTGAAATTCATACCAATCCAAAGACAAATGAAGGAATGCTTTCTGTAGTCAAAGTAAGTCATCATACTGTTTTCTGAATTTATACTGTAAATATATTGTTAACTTTAACATGTTTTAATTCACTTAGAAACCTGTGGGCTGGATGGCCTTCTCAAGCCTGCTGCTCAGGGTTTTATATGAAATCATTTTAACATAATCCAAACCACAAAAATGTGGTGTATTTAATCATTTATCCAATACATGGGAAAGTGTGACAGCACTAGTCTACTCTATTATAATAATGTAAGACCCATTTATTTCATCTGTAATTAAAATGATTATGACAAACAGCAGTGTATTAAAATGGTTTAATACTGTATCTGAGGTTTATCAAAAAATTATACAGAATCCACATTCATCTAAATATTCATCATTTCTCACGATCTGCCTCTTTATCTTTGTCACTAGCATTAAATTTAAAATAAATGATCACAGACAGATCTTTATTATTAGCTATGTACTAAATTATTTTATTCCCTAGTCCTTATGGAAAACATTACAGCGTATGTCTTTATTAATACAATAGAAGTACTACCCTAAAAGAGATTACAGTCTGTGGATGTTTTGTATTGACTGACTGCTGTCATATTATAGTTTTTCTTACACCACTTTGAACATATCTGTTGGTTAATGTAGTTTTTGTACATATTTATGAGACTTGAATGCTCAGGACCTGGGGGTTTTCGGATATGGCGTTTTTCTATAATTTTGATATCCATACTAAAAAAATCATTAAAAGATTAAATAAACCCAACATGACTGTTTAGCCTCCAATAAGGATCAATAATGTCTTGGTTTGGATGAAGTACAATGTACTGTTTCAATATTACAGAGAAAAAAGAAATCATTTTTAGAAATTGTAATTATTTGATTAAAATGGAGTCTATGGGAGGTGGCCTTTCCGTATGTTGGAACTCTCTGGATAAAAGGTTTCTGGATAAATGAAAACACAGGCCCAAAGTATGACCCAATATCCTTGACCGATAGTAGGCTAATAAACTCTCTCTCAGCTTTTACAAACTGTGCTCTTTCTCTCATTACACACACTAGGGTAATGTTACCCCCTAGCTTACACAGATACTAGAAGTTGACCAAATAAAAACAAAAGGATGCAGGTCAAGGCATTAACTTTAGCATTTACTGCTATAATGACCTTTTCTTTATTGTGCTGTTACTCACAATGTTTCTGGTCTGCTCCTGTAGGAGAGGTGTGGATAGTGGTGGAATAGGTGAGGGTGCGAGAGACAGAAGAAGTGTTTTATAGTGAGGCAGAGCAAGGTAGGGTGGTGCAAGAAGACACACAAAGAATATTTGGCAAGTGTAAAAGGCTATTATAATTATATATTATGTAGTTGTTCGAAGAGATATATTGCTATGATTTGTCCTCAAATATTTGCTTGGAACATAAAAAATCATGGCAGACGCAGGGCCATGCAATATTGAGCTGGAAAATTGGGAAATCTCTAGAAGTGTTTAGTTGTGTTTAATTTGCATTTCTACACAGACTAACATACAAACCACAGAATACCAACACATTTAAGCAAGCATAGTATATTATTGTATCTCACACTGTAATCATTGCACATAGACATGATAGTGAAGTGGAACATTATTTATAAACAGCTAAAAACTAATAAAGATTTTACATTTACATTCATTTTTAGATTTATATATTTTTGCGTTTGATCAATGTTCAGTACTATGTGAATTTCTTTTAAATGCTCAAGAGTGTGTGAGTGTTAGGTTAGACAAAGATTCCATGAGAGAACTTTAAGCTCAACATCCGTATGCATGAGTTGTATATTTTCTAATTCAGTTTTCCAGTTTTAGTTGTTCTTTAAAATAACACACTGTGAATGCTCATGTTAATTATGTACTCATTGTATTTTAGCCATTGGACTATGAGATTTCAGCATTTCATACACTGCTGATCAAGGTTGAGAATGAAGACCCTCTGATCCCTGATGTTGGCTATGGATCTAGCTCGACTGCAACTGTTCAGATAACTGTATTGGATGTCAATGAAAGCCCAGTATTTCACCCAGATCCAATGACTGTAACAAAAAAGGAAAATATTCAGATTGGTTCACAGTTGTTCACAGTTAATGCAACAGATCCAGACACACTACAGCATCAGTCTATAAGGTAAGATTTTTAGTCTTCTTCTAATGACAACGCATTGTAACAAATTGGTGTCACATAAAAATTGGTATCATTCATTGATCTCTGTAACTATAAAAAGTACATACCTGCAAACACATGCCAAAGTATGATATAATACTGCATGTCATTTTTATTAGGAGAATGTATTAAATTTATTATTACACAACATTTGGTTAGTTTAAAGGAGATACTTTTTGTTCAAAGAAATAGATGGCCAAACCTTAGCTCAGCATGATAAACAGGCGTCATTCCTATATTAATGAATGTAGTGTTCTGTGTGTTTCCTAGAGGACTCATTATGTGCAGTTCCTTCTCTGTTGCTGTAGTAGAGTTTCCGATATTTTCAGTTAGCTATAAACCACTAGAGAGCATCTGAAAACATGAATAAAAGTGAATCAAAAATGTTAAATTTAGCCATTGGGATGATTTTTGATAATATCAGTCACTTTACAGTTGAACACATTTATATACACAATTTCATTTTTTAACTAGGAAAACTTAAGCTGTTATCGGCAGATTTAATAAAATCGGAATTTTAAATACATAAAAAAAAGATTTTTCAAAAATACAGATTGCTTATTATTTACAGTATAGAAAATTTCTTTTTTGCATTTTGTTCAGCGTTGTGCAATATGCTTGCACTCTAAAAATACAGGTTAATAATAATAATTGCCTAACTGGCAATTATCTATTGTTAGTGGGTGTCATTTATTAAGACTGGGATAATCTGCACCTGACAACTATTCATTAATTCGATTTTCTAAGGTAGCTGCAGGTAAAACAATATTGGTTGACAAGGGTTACTACATATTTTGCCCAGTGTTAATAAATGAGTCCCCTTTCAATACTTATTTTAAAAGGGCACTGGCCGTGGTGCTGAAAACTGCTATCATCCATGAGACACATACAAACAAACAATACAATATCAAAAGTCAACAGGGTGTTTAGCTGCCCCACTGTCTTTTCTGTCCCACTTATATAATTCTAAAGGGATACTGCAATGACATAATTAGCCTTCCTTTTTAGAATAATGCAGGTTATATTTAGTTAAACCACTCACAGATACATCCCATGTGCCATTGCCCTAAATGAGCCTTGCTCATAACTGATCTGCATCTAATTTTACTGCATCTAGAGTGCTTGTATAATGTAAAAGAGAATATTGCCAGAAGGGACAGTATGAAACAGTGATATGAATATTACAAAATACACTCCTCTCCTGCATTAACGCCACTATGCTAGAGAATATTAAACCTTGTTTTATTTATAAACAGGTTTTATTTCAATGACGTGTCCCTGGAAACAAGACAAATCAGTTCTGACATCCTTATAGATAAAAATGTTCATCAAATTTGTTCTCTCCAGCTCAGACCTGTGGAAATTCATAATTTTTTTTTTTTTAGTTTGAGAAGAACTAAAGCAAAATACTTTGAATATTTCATTCTTTAACTGCATTTTTCAGGTTGCTATATCTTTGGGAATAAGTGCTAGTTATTAAGAGCTGTAACACAAATATATTTAAGAATGAAAAATCAATTAAAAAGCTCATTTCTAACATATGATTATAATTCCTGCATCTACATCCCTTGGGATATAGGTCTTATTCCCTATTATAAATTGCTAATCCCTCTTTTTCAGACAGCAGCATCGTAGAGATGTGCTGTAATAATTCTTAATTTACCTGAAAAAGCTGCCAGAGCAGTTCACTAGGGAAAGCTCTTTAACCTCTTCATTGATGGGGTCATCCGGTATCTTCTGCAATGCCTTATAGGCACCAGGGAGATGCTTAAGATACAAGGATTTGAAAGTGCTTTATAAGTTTTGCTCATTATAAAGCAAAATCTGCTCTCCAAAAAATCAACTATAAATCTATATCATGTTAAAGAAGAGATATGTGAAGTAGCTGTACTTGCTAGAAGCAGAGATTCTCTCTAATGCATGTTGCAGATTCAATACATTCTTATCTTTTTCTTATTCTATAGATAGACAGACAAATGGTCAAAATGGATAAGTAGACTGACAGGTAGACAGAGAACCCATTTAGTCCTTGGCATTTTCAAATAAATGCTTAACAAATGTTATTTTGTTGCAAGACCCAGTGAGTCTTCCCTATGATGTTCTGGTTTCAAATGGTAATTCATTTTATTCATTGAGTGTGCATTGTCCTGCTTTTAATAGGGTTACCTCAGAAATACATATACAGGTATAGGATCCCTTACCCAGAATCCCGATATCCGGAAAGCTCCAAATTAAAGGGATACTGTCATGGGAAAAAACATTTTTTTCAAAATGAATCAGTTAATAGTGCTGCTCCAGTAGAATTCTGCACTGAAATCCATTTCTCAAAAGAGCAAACAGAATTTTTTTATATTCAATTTTGAAAACTGACATGGGGCTAGACATTTTGTCAATTTCCCAGCTGCCCCTCGTCATGTGACTTGTGCCTGCACTTTAGGAGAGAAATGCTTTCTGGCAGGCTGCTGTTTTTCCTTCTCAATGTAACTGAATATGTCTCAGTGAGACATGGGTTTTTACTATTGAGTGCTGTTCTTAGATCTACGAGGCAGCTGTTATCTTGTGTTAGGGAGCTGTTATCTGGTTACCTTCCCATTGTTCTTTTGTTTGGCTGCTGGGGAGGAAGGGAGGGGGTGATATCACTCCAACTTGCAGTACAGCAGTAAAAAGTGATTGAAGTTTATCAGAGCACAAGTCACATGACTTGGGGCAGCTGGGAAATTGACAATATGTCTAGCCCCATGTCAGATTTCAAAGTTGAATATAAAAAAATCTGTTTGCTCTTTTGAGAAATGGATTTCAGTGCAGAATTCTGCTGGAGCAGCACTATTAACTGATCCATTTTGAAAAAAAATAATTTTTCCCATGACAGTATTCCCATCGACTCCCAAATTTTTAAAAATGATTTCCTTTTTCTCTGTAATAATAAAACAGTACCTTTTACTTGATCCCAACTAAGATATAATTAATCCTTATTGGAAGCAAAACCAGCCTATTGGGTTTATTTAATGTTTAAATTAATTTCTAGTAGACTTAAGGTATGAAGATCCAAATTACAGAAAGATCCGTTATCCGGAAAACCCAAGGTCCCTTGCAAAACTTATTTCTTCGTGATGATGTTTCAAACAGCAACAAACTGGTTCTTTTGTATAGTTCCAGCTATCCCTAGGCAGCACTATTTTTGAAACTGGCTCAGTTATCTTTTTCTAAATCTTCTACTTCTGTTTTCTGTTTGGATGAAGTTTACTGTGTAAGGATAGCCAGAGTTCTATTTACATTACCTCTGAGGCTTTAAATCCGTGTGCGGACTCCCTTTTGGTTGTTGCCTACTGCTCTGAAAAATTCTCTGATGTGATAATTTATGTATTACATTTACCACTAAGGGGCCAGTAAGGTGCCACATATATAGTAAATACAATAGCTATATTGAAATTAGAGGTGTGCATTGAAATTGAGTTTATTTTGCTCCTTTCTTTTTTTCTGACCTCATGTTCAAAAAGAAAGTATAAAGAACTATTAATTCATTCCCTATGCATTTCAATGACAAAATTACATTTTAATTCTTCCTTTATTGGTGACCAGGGCTTATATGGGTCTTGTTGATCTATTTGGGACCCTTTAAAAAGCATGCGAGTAATGTTATGGGCACAAAGTTTCATCCTGTGGGAGTGACCCACACTGACTTACTTTCTGAAAACTTCTGATTTGTTCTTGTTATTATAATACCCCATTTAGAATTTTCTAATGATCTTTATGAGTAACTTTTTTTTAGAGTGGTAAAATGGCTAGCCATGGGAAAACTGGTTCCGTTTTGCTTTGCAGAAAAAAGTGATATTTTTTCTGCAACTTTTCCAGTGCACACAAATTTGGAGAACCTGACAAAAACTTTTGTTCATCGATTAAAGGTGCAGTTCACCTCAAATAGCTTTTAAATGGTAAATTCTATCGCAAATTTCACTTAGTATTTATTCTGTGGGTTTTTCTTTTTACTTTAATTATATGTGTTTTTTGTTCAGCTTAATATTCTGAAAGCTTAATTACCCTTCCAATCAGGCATTATATAGGTAGCCATAACAGAAGATAAATATGGAAAGGCCATGAGAAGAAGAAGCATTACTATTTAAAATCACAACGCAACTAAAACATCACAGTCCATCCGATTCTATTGGTTGATGTGGTCTGTGACCACAACAACCATATAGCACTTTAATTTGCAGACTGAGTAGGAAGGTTCATAAATCCGATATCATAAAAAAAGATCACTCAGCTAAGAAGTTGCTTAGAACAGATCCATCTGTAACTTAAGAATGTAAATGTGCACTTACTCTTTATCTGCTCTTGTCATAATGCAACATTTCATCTGTAACCATCTCTATTCTTGCACTATTTTTCTGGCAAACATTCCTTGAGAAGTGTGATAGAAGGATTGGCTGCCTCAGGCATTTGTTTTCTCCAAAGACCTTTGGCTTCCTTTTGTGTCGTGTAAAGCAAAGCAGTGGCTCCAGCTTGCTGACTGCCAATTCTCTTTTAACTATACAGCCACTTTACATATACACAAGTTTTGCCTTTATCGTTCATAGCCATGCTAGTAGGGATGAAAGCCGATAAATCACTTGTCTCAAACTTTGGAGTTCTCAAAAAAAAAGTGACATTTTCTAAATCCTTCACCTGAACAGTAGGTTTATGTTTATTTTCCGAACAAGTATCATACACAATCATTGACAGATAATGTGTAATGCAGTTCTCCAGCACTAGCATCTATAGCTTATTTTTTAAATACATATATACACATTGCATATTTGTAATTGACACAAACCTCTGCACATCATTATCGATCACCAAAACAACTACAACTTAATCCAACTCCATTAGTAAAAATATATACATTTGTATTTAGTAATAATAGTTTGTATATCATCATCACAGTGATATTGAAACATCCAACTTTAAGAATGTGCTGCTATTTCTGTTTTCTGTAACTCAGACTTTAAGGGGATTGTTTATAAAGGTCCGAATTTATCTGAGTATTTCTAAGTTAGAAATCCGAGCAACTCAGATTGGCCGAATGAACCTTATTTATGAAGGAAAAAAGCCCGAAAAAATAGGGTCGGGCAAACTTTGTCGCTTTCCCCTGAAAAATTTTGTAGTTTTTTGCACAGAAACCACAAACTCATCGGATATCGGTACGGATCAGCGTAAACACTGGGACCTTCCCCACTGACTTATACAGGACCTCGAGAGCTTTTAGATGCCCGGGTTTCGGATTCAGAGTTTTTAGACCATTGGACTTTAATAATTCACAAAAAAATTTGTAGTTTTTTTTTTTCTCCGAAACCACAAATTATTCTAAGTTCGAATATTTGGACCTTGATAAATAACCCCCCTGAGAGTAGTAGCATCCAAATTGTGGGCTTGGCCCCCAGAGCGAAGAAGAGGCAGCCAGCCATAAGGCTCAAACAACTGGATTTTCAGATGGTATAGTGATAAAAATATTAATCCATTTAATTTAACAGCAAAAGCATCATTTTATTCAATTAGCTAACACAACTCCCTTCTTATAATTTATTAACTAAGGAGGAAGGCACTTAGAGCATATTGATTGCTCAATTTGTCCTCTCTCTTCATCAGCAGCTGCTCATTGTTGTTGTATAATGTATTGTCTATGGTACATGTGCTGACCCTACCATAGAATGATACATGCTTGCCAGCACATGTATGTACAGTAAACAGTAGAAAAATTTACGATACAGCAAAATTTTCCGAAATACATTGAAGTCTAAGGGCGATAAAATTTCAAGCAATTTTTTTTCACCCATTAGAGTCTATGGGCATCATTTTCGTGGCGAAACTTGGTGAAAAATTTCGCTCATCACTAGTAGACAGCATATTTCCAGTTCAAGTGCATGGCAAGGCACTAGCAGTGGGAGAAGGGTATTATGATCATGGTTCTTCTGAAGAGTTTCACTTTGAGAGTAAAAACACACTGGGGTTCATTATAAACAGTGGGCACATTTTCACCTGGGTAGTAGCCCATAGGACCAATCAGTGATTAGCTTATATCAGCCAACTGCTGGTTGAACAGTGAAAGCAATCATCTGATTGGTTGCCATGGGTTACTGCCCAGGTGCAAATTTGCCCACTGTTTACAAATGAGCCCCACTCTGTATCATTATCTTATATTTCACTAAACAAAAGCTAAAAAATTACTGTAGACACTCAAAAGTCTATTCTCTCATTACTTTGTCTTAACATTCTACATATATTAAAACCCCTATCCTTTGACAGCAGTGAATCCAGCAAAATGACTGAAATGAACAACCCTATGTTCACGTATATAAAATTTGGTTTGGTTTGTCTAGTTGAATCAACTTTCTCCCAAAATTCTACAAAATTCTAGTAGTAAAGCATTTCTGCTTTTTGTTTTCAGTCACATTTTCTGCAGGTTCCATGTTCTCATTTAATATGAGTTGGTGGCAGTGTGTGCCTTTCAGAACTTTTTCTTTGTCTAATCATGCGTTCAGTGAGCATTTAGTTGAAATAATTGAGAAATAAGGATTTGGAGAGACTCTAATTTTTACTGCCCTATATTAATCTGATGTAATTAATTCCCCCGCCAGCTTCATTTTTTTCAGTGAAAAAAGAGCCCCCGATTAATTATAAGCCACTGTTTATTAATAGACCTATAATGAAGTTTCTAAATTTTGATTGCTTAATTATAGGTGTTCATGTATATTCAGGGGCAGATTTAAGAGTTTAATTTTGGGTGTCTTTCCGCCACCTCTGAAATTTTAATCAGCGGCTTAACATGTGTTGTTAGAGAGAAGTTAAAGGCCAAATTTAATAAGATCTTGTATCCTGGGAAATTAACGAAATCATACCATGAGAAACTCTGTGCATTACGGCGGATCTTAATTAAACATAAGTATAATTATTGATGCCTAAAATAAGGTTTGTGCCATCAATCCCTGGCTTTATATCACCTAATTAAAAAAAGGAATGGCTGTGTACACCACATTTTTGTAGAAAGATTCATTGGTGAAATATTTAATGGCAATTAAAGAACTTAGATCTATACTGTACCTCATGGGAAGTTCCTTGAAAGAAACAGGTTAAAATAATTTCTTCTGCACAGGCTGATTACAGAGGAGAATATGGTTTAATTATTTATACAAATAATACTGTTGCAATCATGCCGCTGAGTTGTGCGACTGCATATTGCAACATAGCGGAAATAGAATAGCGGTAAACTAATATGCTGGGCCATACTCATAAAACAAATAAAGTATCCCCTTGCTAGTTTAACTCTCTGAGACCTATTGACAGCTTTGTAAACTCTCTTGTCTTAAAATGTATGCACAGGTCCATGCTTGTGGAAAAGTTACCAATGTGTATTACATCAAAGATTTAGGTGGTGGCAGATGACCCCTAATATCAAAAAGCAGCATATTTTTCCCCTTCCTCTGCTCTTTTTTCACAAATATTTTAAATGTTTTACCAAAAAAAAAAAATGTATTGTGCTAATATATTCTGAAATGTGTCTTATATTTATGTTATGAGGTTGAGTTTGGGGTTCTGTGCTACAAAAGCAATGCAAAGCTGGTGTATTATTTTAAAAACTGGTCTGTCATATACAATTCTGATTTTTGCCATAAAGGGGTGGTTCACCTTCAGATCAACTTATGTTAAATAATGGCCAGTTCTCAAAGGGGTTGTTCACATGCCAAACACTTTTTTTCAGTTCAATCAGTTTCAGATTGGTCACCTGAAAAACATTTTTTCAATTGCTTTTTTGGACCGAAGTATAAGTCCAGGTGCAGATTCTAGACTGTTACAATTTGCTACATTAGTTGATACATTTCTCAGCAGCATCTGTGGGAATATTAGCAGCTGACTTTAAAGAAACTCAGGGAATCTACTCGGCAGGGACAAAAGAAATGTATCATTTAATGCAGTGTTGTGCAACTTTTGTGGTACAGAGGGCCGAGAATATTTCTGGCCTACATGGCGGAGGGCCATAATGGAAACCAGTGATGACCCACCCACTTTAAACCACACCCATGTTACCACAAGACCATGTCCAGACCAAAAAACCAAATGGTTGGTGCTCACTACAGGGAAATCATTCATATTAAGACATATTTTTAAATCCATATGCCTCATCCTCAACCTGTGGATAACACAGTAACCCCCCCCCCCCTCCAGCACATGATTAAACAACTTATAGCCCCCTAACAACAATTTTAAAATGCTAACAGGCAGGCAGAGCAGGGCACAAACAGGTAGAGTATGGCACACACAGGGAGCATGGGGGAGGCAGAGTATGGCACACACAGTGAGCCCCTCTCCTATTCATATTCCGGTCTCTTATTCAAATCAAGGCATGATTGCTAGGGTAATTTAGACCCTAGCAATCAGATTGCTGAAATTGCAAACTGGAGACCTGCTGAATAAAAAGTTTAATAGCTCAAAAAGCACAAATAATAGACCAATTGCAGATTGTCTTAGAATATCACTCTCTACATAATACTAAAAATTAGTTCAAAGGTGAACAACCCTTTTTAGCAAAAAATTAAGCATCAAAAAGATCCCAAATAAATTTGCCATCAGCATGAATGTTACCAGAGTTAGTCTTATAATTACAGAAAAAAGCAAATCAGTCATAACTTGATATTATATACTATTGCTGTATTTGTGTTCTTTTTGGGTAATGGGTTTCAGATCATTTACCTACGTTACTGCAAGAAATCTTTGCCTTTCGTTAGGCATTTTAGGATCATAAAGAAACACTGCAGTGTCTTAAAGAGGGCTGAAAGGCAGACAATTTCATGGTAATTTGAAATGACTACAAATACTTCCTCTCTGTTGAACCCAGGAGAGACAAAAAAAATCAAACCCTCTTCTGCTTTCCTTTGTGCATTTACGTTGGAATGTGGATGACCCTTTTTTTCAAATGAAAATGATATAAATACATTTATAAAAATGCTGATGCCAGATGTGTCCCACCTGTTAAATCAAGTTTAACAGGTCCTAGCTAGATGGATCTTTTAAAGAACGAGTTGTTGTTGTTTAGTCCGCACATGCATCTGGTTGCATTGCACATGGGTGAGGAGAGGACAGAGGCAGTGATAGAAGAAAGCCTTACAAAATTTACCAATGAACCTAAACATATATTCTGCAGGTAAATGTCTCCTCAGTCTCTGGCAAAGCAGTGCCCCAAGGTCTGGGATCTTGCCTCGCATTTACTCTAATTGCAGCTGCAAAGTATATGAAAGAGGATGTATGGTCAACATTTAATTAATCCCATTTGGCTTTGGGGAGTGAATAGAAGGATTTTTCAAATTGCAAATAATCATATCACCCACATACCTGCTTCTTCTTGGCCCGCCTGCCTCTTCTGCTAGTCCCACCCACCTACCAATGAAAAACGAGTAGGCAGTCTTGTTTGCAGACGCCTGCTTGATGTGTCTCACATCACTGCCTACTCGTTTTTCATTGGTAGGTGGGCTGGACTAGCAGAAGAGGCAGGCGGGCCAAGAACAAGAGACATCCATGGGCCGTGAAAGTTTTGCACATTGCAGCAGCATGATCAGGTATGTAGGGGATATGTATGAGCAGCTAAAAAACGGCAAAAATCCTTCTTTTCACTCCCCGAAACCAAAGGGGGATTAAAAATGTTGACCATACATCCACTTTAAGTCTACAAATGTACATTTATGCAGGAGTATAGTCCTTCTCTGTATCCCATATTGATTAAAGGATTCTAAGTGCTGTGGCAGTGACTAATATACAGGGTATTGGCTTTATCATAGGATAATTGCTGCTCCAATAAGTTTCAGGACCTGCAAATTCATAACTGACTGAGGGAAATAAGGATACTCAGGGACCTGATGCTGATGCCAAAAGTAGGATCATAAGGCTTGGCTATAAGATGTTATAGTGTTGTATTGTGTGATGTATATATATTATACACATATAATAATTTATAAATAGTTATATAATATAATATAATTTTATAAATAGTGGTTCATTTGTATATTTTAATATAAATGATGAGTAAAACATATGGTCATAGATCACGTTAACTGAACCTGTTGAATTTGGCTATATTTACGTATGGGTTAAAGGCACCATACTGCTCCACTGGGAAGTAAAAATGTAAAAAGTGTCATATTAAGTGAATCAGTACTTTCAAAGGCAAAAGTGAAAAAAACCATCCTTGGCTGGAAATAACTTTCTGTATAAGCATTCTTCAGGCATGTGACCACATACAAAGGTACAGTATATATATATATATATAACTTGTTGTCTTTGTAAAATCCCTTGATGTTTAACTCTATTTAAAGAGTCTCATTTGTTAAATGCATTGATTGCATAAAAGAAAAGTTTTACAAAAAAAGGTTAGAAGCATAAAAAAGGTTGTATTTTAACTTGTATGACTTGTAAAAAAAAAAAAAAAGACATTTCTTTCTAACCTATTTGACCCACTATACATTTATTTATCATGTCTGAAAATATGTCATTGATGTAGAGCATTTATAAAAGTTAGTGCTTTTAATGTAATAACATGAATACTCGCTTTTGTTAAGATGGGCTAGCATGTGCCATTAGTGCATTTATTTTAATGACTGCAGCAGTATTAATCCATTCTGACCTTTGGTTGTCATTCATGGCATTCAAATGTAGGTATTTTTCTGTCTGTACATTAAAAGGCTAATTCACAAAGAGAGTGACGTGCAAATGTGTGAACAAATCAGCACAAATAGGTTATTACTTATACAGGTATGGGATCTCTTATCCAGAATGCTCAGGACCTGGAGTTTTCAGGATAAGGGGTATTTTGGTAATTTGGATCTCCATAGCTTAAGTCTGGTAAAAACATTAAATAGACAATAAGATTATTTTACTTCCAATAAGGCTGAATTATATCTTAGTTAATATCAAGTACAAGGTACAGTTGTATTATTACAGAGATAAAGGTAAAGGAAATTTAAGTTAAAATTTAAATCTTTTAACTTTTAGTATGCTATAAAATAGCCATCTTTTCAACTGTTATCGTTATTTATTTATTTTTATAGTTACTGAATTATTTACTGAATTATTTACCGCCTTCTTCTGACTCTTCCCAGCTTTTCCAGTGGGGGTCACTGACCCCATTCAAAAAAAACGTTCTGTAAAGCTACAAATGTATTGTTACTGCTACATTTAATTACGCATCTTTCTATTCAGACTCTCTCCTATTCAAATTTCAGTCTCTTATTCAGATGAATGCATGGGTGCTAGGATAATGGGGACCCTAGCAACCAGATTGCTTAAACTGAAATCTGGAGAGCTGCTGATAAAAAAGCTAAATAACTCAAAACCCACAAATAATAAAAAAAGAAAACCAAATGTAATTTGTCACTTACATCATACGTAGGGGGCAGATTTATCAAGGGTCGAATTTTGAAGTAATGGAAGTTTTTTTGAACTCCCATAACTTCGAAATTCGAATAAAAAAGAAATGTATTAAAAAAAAATCAAAGTTTTTTTTCAGAGGGTGAATAGGCTGTATTTGATTGTTCGAATCAAAGTAAGATCATATTTGATCGAATTCGATTCGAAGTATTTAAAAAAAAAAAAAAAAACTTTTTTAAAGTTCACCAATTGACTCCAAATAGGTTCTAGGAGGTCCCCCATTGGCTAAAACAGCAATTTGGCAGGTTTAAAATGGCGAATGGTCAAAGTCAAACTTTTAGAGACAGTACATAATAAATTTCGATATTTGAATCTTCGAATTTATTTTTAAATTCGAATTGAATTTGGACTATTCCCTAGTTGAACTACATAAAAAATAGCTCGAAATTTGATTTTATTTTGCTTAGAATTTTCACTTTGACCCTTGCTAAATCTGACCCTTAAAGTTAACTGAAAGGTGAGCAACCCCTTTTTATCATACAAAGGGAATCAATTACTCAATGCCAGGTCAAGGCAAGCATTCAAGGGGTGGTTTTACTTTCTATTCAACGCATATACGTATGTAGGTATGTTCCACCCAGATACCTACAGCTGCCCAGCATTAAACCAGTACCTGTATTTAAATACTGCAGAAAAGACTGCTAGAATACCTTGTTATTGTGCATTGTACACTGTCTGCCGTATGTACTAATGTTGGCTAAATGGTGCAGACTCTAAGGGGGTTATTTACTACCGGCATCTCAGACCTGTCGAGGTTGCATATACAGGTATGGGACCTGTTATCCAGAATGCTCGGGACCTGGGGTTTTCCGGATAATGGATCTTTCTGTAATTTGGGTCTTCATGCCTTAAGTCTACTAGAAATTAATTTAAACATTAAATAAACCCAATAGTCTGGTTTTGCTTCCAATAAGGATTAATTATATCTTAGTTGGGATCAAGTACAAGCTACTGTTTTATTATTATAGAGAAAAAGGAAATCATTTTTAAACATTTGGATTATTTGGATAAAATGGAGTCTGTGGGAGACAGCCATTCCGTAATTCGGAGCTTTCTGGATATTGGGTTTCCAGATAAGGGATCCTATACCTGAACTGTAAGTCAATGGGAGAAGTACAATTGATTTTTTGATGCGCGCTGGGTTTCGTGCAATACCACAAAGTTTTCGGGCAAAAAGCATAAGAAATCTGAGTTTTCAGGTGAAAAATCCGAAGAAATCATGAAAATCAGATGGTAAATCCGAAAAAAATCTTGAAAATCTGATGAAAATAAAAATGCTATTTTCGGGAAAATGTAATAATAAATAAGCGTAAAAAACCCGTGCGGATTTGATCAGAGTTTGTAGCAGAAAATATTGAGACAAATTAAGACTTTGATAAAAAAAACCCTAAGGCTTCAAGTGCAATGTGTATGATCTTCACATATTTTTACCTGGATCTGCACCTACTTATGGTAAATGAGCCATTATTTAGATATTTTTTCTAAAGGACCCTGATGGCATGTAATTTTTCAGACACAAGGCTTTTGCCATTTTATCAGCTCGGATAATTCCGGAAATGCTAATGGCAGTAAGAGATTAGTGCCACTTATTATGTGGAAACCTCAGATTTATTTTAAATCTCTTACTTATTCCAGAAGATACTGTAAAATAGGAAAGAAAATATTCAAATAATCAACCCAATGACTAGTTCATTCTCTCTCTTTGATATTCCTCGGCAGTTTGTGTCAATGTGGAGCATTTTAATAAATGCTGATGTAGAGTAATAATAATACAACTCAGGATTGTTCCGCACCAAAAATGTATTTTCTTCTCTGTGTGTTATTTTAAAGGGACGTAAACCCTTGAAAGTTATTAATGTAAATGTTCTCGAATGACTGTTCTGTTTTCCCTTTAATGTTTAATGTTTTAAGGGCATTTCTCTGCTCATAATTTAGTACACACATAATTCATTGCATGCTAGGAACCCGCTCCCCCAGCTGTGCACAAAAGAAAAGTTTTTGATCACATGTCCTTTAATAAATTGGAGGACACACTGGTAGTGGGTCACTTCTGCAATGTCATATAATACATGCTGCAGTTGCTTGAGAGACAATGATCAATATATCACTGAAATAAACCTTATCAGTAGGGAGTTAAGTGCCAGCATGATGTTTGTAAAATGGCCTATCATTAATGTGCAGCTGAGCTCAGTTTCATCAAGGATAAATGCATTTGCCAGGAAATAAAGAACAAATAAACAAAGATAGGAATTTTTGCTAAGAAAGTTGTCTGGTCAGATTAGTGATGGAAAATAAGAATATTGAATGTAAACATCAAAAATTCCAATCTCACGACATTAAAACTTCAATTCATACGCAGGTACAGAATTAATACACTTTTATTGGAAAAAGATATATATATATATATATATATATATATATATATATATATATATATATATATATATATATATATACTTGTGTTTATATATATATATATATATATATAAAATCTGATTTTATATAAAAGATCTTTCATTGTTAGATGTATTTTATATTAGCTTTTATATTACTTTATTTGTAGTTTATGCAATGTTAATAACAACCAGAAGCATAACTTGGCATCAGCAGACCCCTCCCTACTGTCTGCACCCATGCCATTGGAACATACTGGTGGTTGGGAAGGTAGAACAGCAGAGTCAGACTGGAGGGTCCGATGCCCCGTGGCATGTGCACCAGGGGCAGATCTCAGACGGGTGCAGGTCTGGGTCAGAGTGGTCCATCGGGTTTTTACCTGGTGTCCCGCTGGCCTAATCTGACCCTGTAAAAGAGTAACATAATACAGGGGGGAGGGGGCAAAATTGTGTTTGCAGGTGGACCCTGGAACCTTAAATTATGCAGTTAGTAACATTTAACTGTTAAATAATGTTGACTTAGTCAATGCTTAGGAGGTAGACCGTATTATTATTTTGTCTCCTGCTGATCCTCCTTGGTTTTGGTTTCCATTTGAAAGCTTCTCTTTTGGGTGTTATTCCTAAATGGAATTCCAGCAATGAATATGTTGATAATTCCACTAGATTAACTGAAGATGCATGGGGCATATAGTAAAACAGGCATTTCATCAGAAAGCTAAACAAATATTTTTTGCCTTACTGTGTCTTGAAAAAAACAAACACAAGCCGATGCCTTGAATGTTATTGAAGATACTTGAATGTACTTAAAATATGTTCTGTCTATTCTTCCAGTAGGATTGAAGAGTTTTAAGTTATATAACAAACTTTGCATAATAAATTCTCCTTATTTTTGTTTATTGAACTGTTTGCCTCCCCCTTTCCTTTTAATGCAATTGTGTCTAAAACAGATTAGGCAATACTTTGGTATATAGTAACCGGACAGGTTGAGGTATTATTGGTATGCTGGAGATGTTTGGCCTCATGGCCTCTTTGCAACAGCTCCAGCAGGAAAATGCCCATCTCAAGGAGGAGATAACAAAACTTAAAAAACAGTGTCCCAAAAAGCTTTCAAAAAAGAAGCCTGAAGACACAGTGCCCAGCTGCCACCCAACAGCTAATCATCAAAAAGCAATGAAAGCCAAAACCTCTGGAATACTAAACAATTAGCAGAATCCTCCACAAACCAAACAGAGAAAAATGCAACCATCATCCATCATAACTGCAACAAACCCCAAATAACATTCTGGAAGGCAGCACCACATACAGCTACACTCTGCCCCCCCCCCCCAAACCACTACATTCTCACATTATCCTATTAAAGGAAAACTACACCCCCAAAATTAATACTTAAGCAACATATTGTTTATATTAAATTAAGTGGCATATTAAATAATCTTACCAAACTGATATACTGTATATTTAAGTAAATATTGCCCTTTTACATCTTACCTTGAACCACCATTTCGTGATGGTCTGTGTGCTGCCTCAGAGATCACCTGACCAGAAATACTACAATTCTAACTGTAACAGGAAGAAGTGTGGAAGCAAAAGACACAACTCTGTCTGTTAATTGGCTCATGTGACCTAACATGTTTGGTTTTTTTGTGCACCGTGAGTCCTAGGGTCCGAGGGGGCTGTCCTTATGTTTTTAAAATGGCAATTTTCATGATTAATAATAATACAAATAATAAAGAAATATAAAGAGCAATATGTATGTGATTGGAGGATTGAGATATCCAGTTTACAGAAACTTTCCATCTTCCAATCACTGGGGAGGGTATATAGACTGGCCCCATACCTGAAAAGGCTACAGAACCCCAAATACATCCTGAGCATGTACAGACTGAGTGCACACAGCTTGGAGATTGAACTTGGATGGCACAGACTGAGAATAGACTGACAGTGATGTGACCAGGAAGAAGATGAGGCCCTCTTCCTGCTACAGTGCCCCAGATTCTCAGCACTGAGGGACACCCACCTGAGATTCTCCCACCACATCAAAGACTTCAATTCCATAGAAGAAGAGAGGAAACTCCAATTCCTACTGGTAAAAGAGACATTGACAGTGACAGTGGCTGCACAATATCTGACAAGACTGAGCAAGATAAGAGAGAACTGAGAGGATGTGTCAACAATGTTTCAATTTGAAAGGACAATTTAATCTGTAACTCTCCTATGTCATCGGATACTAGGTTTGCTGTACCACTTATGCATGGGACCATGTGCAATTTGAAAGGATATTTCAAAATGTAATTTTCTCATGTCATTTGATATTGATATTTGTTGCACCACCTATTAATGGGTTATGATAGGGATCACCTTATAGAGTTAATGTGTTTATGGGTGGGGCTGTACACATTTAAGGAAGGTGGAGGTAGGCTGCCGACAGATTCTGATGAAGTGTCGGGGAGCCACAAAACGTGTGGCATTCTGCTGTGATTTTTAATGATTATTTAATAACTTTTGAATACTGGCTTCCCTGGTGCTCAATTTTTTGCACAAAGTCTGAGCAAGATAAGACTTTTCCCTATTCCCATAAACTGTCCCCACCGAGTTTATGATATAAACATGTACTGTATTTAGTGTAGTTGAGGGCTTTTTTTCTTTGAGAGCTAGCAATTGCATTGAATACATTTCAGTTTCATCTAACATACATCTTTCTGCATAGCAACTGTCTGAAGACTAATATATGTAGGGAAGGCATTGTTTAGCATATTTTCAATTGAGAGTTGAAACTATATCATCATGGGTTCAGCAGTTATCTTCGTCCTTAGAGAGACACCTATATTATTCTAATTATATCTGCTTGCTCTTATTTTAGTCTTGCTTTTATTCTTTGTCATCATTTAAACATCATTATGTAAAGGAAATGTCCATTTGATGCACGTCTATGGAATACACTAGGTTTATTACATTTCTGCTTGATAAGTAGCCTGTGAAAGAGATGCCAAAATGCCATATTGCCATAATGCCAAGTGAATGCTGATAGCAGCTTACATCCAGGCTTGCACTCTGGTATTTGTTAGAGAAATCCAAACAATGGCGCCTGGGTGCAATCCACACTGTGCTTAAATAGAAATTGTGTAATGTTTCGGCTGCAACAACAGTTGCAACACAACAACACTTTGACAAAGGCTGTTGTTGCAGCCGAAACGTTAGACATCCTTTATAATAAACATTTTTTATTTTCACTTTAAGACCTGTGAGTGTGATCTCTTCAAATGATAGATAGATAGATAGATAGATAGATAGATAGATAGATAGAATGTATCTGCAGGATGTGTTTATAAAATCATCATACACTTCTCTCCTACTCAGGGTTGCTTCTGCAGCTAGCTGTTATCTTGCTGTTATATTCATTAGACAAAGTAATGAATACCTGTATTTTTTCTTTTCACATAAAAATGGTAACTCATACATAGGCTTTTAGAAACTAAAAAGAGTAATGGTATTGGCAGGTATCCTGCATAATAACCCAAGTCCTGCTAGATCAAGTTAATGAATCTTAAGAAGAATATACCACTTTACCACTGTCTTTGATATGTTTGTAATGTTTAAGTTTGGGAGAGAGAGATGAGGGCAATGTTCTAGAGCATTTGTTTGGCTATGGAAGGACATCATTAATGAATGGAGGTGGCATGCTGGGCCACAGGTGAGTGGCTGGCAGGTGGGAGCCTAAGTGCTTGGTAACACGGTGACTCCATGTTTGGTGTTAGAAGAACCAGAATATGGAAATGTGCTCAGAACGTCGTTTATTTGGAAACTTGAACAGACAAATGAGAATAGAGAATATAATTTGAATATAAGTCTGTATAACAAACCCTGTATAACAAACCAGAGATTGGGAGGGCAGGCTGCAAGCTGAAGCAAGTCTGTGTAAACAGGTGGGCAGCAGGCAGGCAATAGAAGTCCATGGAACAGGCCATGGGTCAAAACCAGGAGATCAGATAAAGGGTGGGTAGCAGGGTCAAAGGACTACCAGGACTGAAGAACAAGCAGGAACAGGGTAAATCAGGAACACAGGCATATGGGGCTAGCACACAGATATGAGTCAATGATCCAGCAATAACTGACAGGAAGGCTCTGGCTTATATAGGGCCTTGATGATTACTGACACCTGGCCTTAACGAGATTAGATGTGGAGACAAAGAGAATAGCAGAGGTAGCAAAAGGCTATATGGGCAGTCAGTGGCTCAGCAGAAAAATACACAATTAGACTACCATGCAGGCCAGGGTTTGAAACCCTGAGAGTCCTAACAGGAGATTACCTATTACAATAACACTGTATTCACACAATTTCATTTAATATTGCTTTGCATTAATAAAGATACACATATTAGGATAAGTACAACACAGGGACATAAAATCTAGTATTTACACAAAACAATGGTTTAATATTTTGTTGTTGTTATGTTACTGCAAACTACCATGGCACTATTTTTATATACATTTCACGTTTATTAAGTTGCCAACATTTTATTTTCTATCAGTTTCTTTAAATGCTAACATCTTGAAGAACTTTAGCTGTCCCCCTTGTCGGTAAAACACAAAGGAGACAACAGCTGAATTAATACACCTGCCGCTGCTTCTGTAAGTGGTTACCTGCTGGCTTCATCCTTATTTCTGGCAGTATTACCTGCTGTCCTACTGAAGTTCTATTGATCCTACTGGCAGACATAACACTTACTTGCCAGCTCTCATTTATTTCTACCCCGTGGAAAATATTCTCTTAGTTATGCACAAAGCTTGGCATTCAAATTCAGCAACATTTTGGTTACTTGCAGGAGAAGGCTTGCATTGCAAAACATCAATGATTAAATGTGTTTGAATTGAAATGGGAAAGCAGGATTTTGTTTCCCGTTGCTGTAGGTTACAAGATTTTGTGTGAAACTGAAAAGTCTAATTTTTTCATAACTTTTCAGATTTATGTCACATCAGCCGTGATTGAAATAAATGATGATCCCCCTGGATAAGGGGCATACATTACATACATAAATAAATGAATAATTGTAGCTGTAGTATGATCTGCAGTCTTTCTTACTAGTCTATAGTGAAAGTTGAAATTACATTTGAAGCTAGGTTCTGTGCAATAGAGGGAGGGGACACTGCAGTTGTTCTGCTTATTATTATTTCATTATCTGCTGAGACTAGATTCATCAAGAATTTGGGAATTTGGGAGTGTGAAAGCACTGAATCTCTGCTGAGGATAATTAATTGCCGCCTTATACACAGTTTTATAGAAACCGCTAGGTAGAATGGGTTTTCTAAGCAAAATTGATGTGCTTTTAATTTAGCAAGTCTGTGGATCACATAGGTACCTGTTGTGAAACCACAGAGTTTCATTTTCTTGGCTTTGTGAATTGCTGCAAAGAGATCCTGAATAAACAAATGATAAAGTAACAGAATAGCTCTTATTTCTGGGATTGTATTGCCGTCTGTAGCAGAATCTCATACAATGGGGAATGCACTTGCTTTACTGACATTCACAATGAAACGTTTTTCATAACCTTACTTTTTTTTCCTGTATTGCACCAAATAAAATTATATTTTTATTAAATTTACAGTAATTAATGACTGTTTTTCCCAGTGGCATAACTTGTTGGCATTGGGTTCCCCTGAAACTGAAAAAAAAAATTGGTGGGGCTCAGCAGATGCCTACTCGGAATTACCCACCTGCCCACTCCCCACTGATGTCCCCCCGAGGTCCACACTCTCGTACACTATCTCAACCCTGCTGCTGTCGCTGCTCTTCCTACAGTGGGGTTGCCCCAGTCGAGATGCAGCTAGTGGAATACCCCAGATTTTTACCACTCTAGGTCCAAGCTTTTGTGGCCTGGCAAAAGCTGATATTATAAAAAGTTTGAAAAATGCTCAGTGTTATACTGTAGTTAGTCACATGCGAAATAAAAATATTTCCTCCCCAACTCTAGTAAATACGTAGAAACATACAGTGAAACCTAGATTTTAAGTCCCCTGATTTTAAGTTTCCCCACATTTTTAATTTTTTATTTGTGGTCCCACCAATTTATAATTTATTTCAATGGGTGCATTTCCCTGATTTTAAATAATGGTTTCCCGGATCAAAATCTTGTCTTGATATACCTAAAAACAGCTTTTTTTCCATCTATGAATGTTGTTTGAAAAATAAAGAGGTTTAAAATACTAACCAGATGTATATTTTGCCATGATTCTGCCTGTAAATGGTCAATTCCAATTAGTCTGCCCCTTATACAGTCCTGCACCAATCACTTATTGCTTTAAGTTGTGTATGTGACAATGAATGCTGCAATGCTTAACCCTTGTTATTAACACAGTTAATATTGTCTCAAAGTAAAACAGACTCCTGTGCTTATATCCTTTCAGTACTTGAAGAAAAAGTTACTTTAACACATTTCTCTTATTTTACATTTTCCCAGATTTTACATAATTATTCCTGGTCCCCTAAAAAACGTAAAATGGGGGTTCTACTGTATTTGCATTTGTGGAAAAAAATTACTTTTACTCCAAGTTTACCTTTGGACTGAAAATGCAGCACAGTAATATATCCAAAGGAATACTGTTCTTATAAGGAGTCAATAGTAGGCATTATGATTTAATACCATACCTGCTTTACTTGATTTATATGCAATTTCAAACTTTTGTGTTTCAATTTTTTTTTTGTTTTCACATATAGTTTTTAGTATGTGCTTACTGAAGACATATGACTATAGCCTGTTGTACACCATTTATATTTGAAATTGGCTTCATCTATAGATCTGCGCTTTCATTAAGAGTATTTTAATGTGTGACACCTGGGGGTGTCCTTGCTTAGTGAAAAGGGGCTGTGATATGCAGAAAAGCAGGGAGAGGCCAGTTCCTTGAGTGCCACCTTTGTTTTGGGTTGTGTCATGTGACAAAACTGTTCCAAGCATGCTACATAAGATTTTTTTATACTACTACTATGCTGTACATCTGTTTTCATATTTCCATATATAAGGGCTAATCTGTGTGTTTTGGGGTCAGATAATAATGAAATTATCAAATAATACAAAAAGTTTATTAGCACTCTTGAGGATTCACTGAACGTACTGATCAGACAAATGACGAAAGGATTGTGTATCCAGTTTTTAGCAACAAAAATTATTTGCAAACTTAATGAAATAGAGCAGGGTCATATAGCATATTTATTCATATTTACAAATGTTTAGAAATTCAAAGATGACTAAGGTTGTCAGATCTGTGTAGTACACAGGCGCCTGTTACTAAAGACGCAGGGGACATCAGTTCCTAAGCAATAATGGCTGCCTTTCTAAAATGAATTCCAATCTTTTTCTTTTCCATTTCAGCCAAGCTGCAAATAATAGGTGCTATCAACAACGATCTGACTTTGGTCTTTATTGATAAGGATAACCAGCTCTTCTACAGCATTGTCTAGCATACGACATTGGTGTATGCACTCAATCTTCTTTTCTTTAAGTCAGATGACTAGAATAATGTGTTCTGCTGATCAGCACAATGAAGGGTGCTTTAAAATCTTCTCTGATCAGTTATATGTTGTTATCTGTATCATTTCATTTACATTGACTTCCATAGAATTAGCATAACCATTTTCCTGCCAGTAACTTTTCATGGGCCCATAAGAATGTTTTACTTCTGCAATTCCCCATCATCTTTTATCTCAGGTCATCTGGCAATAAGGATCAGAACTGTGCTTACCCAGATTGGTGTATTGAAAATAATTAAGGGGTTTAAAGAATTGTCTTTCACAGCTTTTAAGTTGCAAGTATGGACTATAAAGTAGCTTTTAATAGACAGGTGAGGCAACACAAATATTGCACATATTAACTACTTCTATTAACATTATAAATGTATACTCTTTTATAAGACCTATTTGTATAAGCCATTTTTTTCACTTTACAATAAAGCATAATAGACAACAGCTACAAAATAGTGGGTACTGCAACAAATATAAAAACGAGATACCATGTTGATAAATCATGCATAAGTTGGGGCACTATTTTTTTTTAGCCATTGTGTGCATACATGTTGATTCATACAGGGTCAATAATACCAACTGGTGTATACAGGGTTGGACTGGTGTGTCAGTGCCCACCAGGACTGGGATTCAAGGATCAAGGACCCTTTATAGGAACTCAAAGGCCTTTCTCCTGGTGGTAAACCTTGCACTGCTCTTAACACACCCCACCCCTGATTGTGCATGCACATTAACAATGTACTTCCAATACTTTATTTTGTTTGGGAAGAGGGGCCCATGAAGGTTGGGCCCACTGGGTTTTTTCCCAGTGTCCTGCCAGCCCAGTCTGAAAGTGGGTGTGCAACTAGGTGAGGTCATAAACATAGACCCAACTGGCTAAGAAAACCATGGAAGTAACATTTTAAGAAGGGTCTTTATTTAACCATTGCTTTGTGTACTTGTGGCCTGTACTTGGCACCTAGGGGCAAATTCACTAACAATCATAGTTTCGCCAGGCGCAACTTTGCCGCGCTTCGCCGCACTTCGCCAGGCGTAGTTTCGCCAGCGCTTCGCAAATTCACTAAAATCCGAAGTTGCGCACAGGGGTAGCGTAAGGTTGCGAAGTTGCACTAGCGTTGATTCGCTAAGTAAATCGAAGTTACGCTAGCGAAGGCTAATTTGCATAGGGCGCCAAATTCAAATTTCAATGGAGGAATACGTATCAGCACTACAAATGCCTAGAAAACCTTCAAATCATCAAATAAAAATTTTATTTTGCCCTACACATGTGCCCACTGTCTAGGTAAGTTGCCATGAGCCCCAAAAAATTTTTAGATCTTTTTCAGCCTATCACCCATAATGTAGAAAACACGCCAGCGTGTTTTGGGACTTAGAAAAAATGTTGCCTTTTTTTGAAACAATCCCTATCTACTCTATTGCGCTTCGCCAGGTCTGAGGTGGCGAAGGAAGTCTAGCGTAAAAGGTAGCGTTCAGTACACTGCGCGCATTAGTGAATTTGCGTAGTTACGTCGCTAGCGAAACTTCGCCAGGTGTAAGGGTGCGAAGTAACACTAGCAAAACTACGCCAGCGTTCGTTAGTGAATTTGCACAGTAACGAAAATGACAAATGCTAGCGAAGTAACGCTAGCGTTCGGCGCTTCGACGCTTAGTGAATTTGCCCCCTTGTGTGCAATTTTTTAAAGCAGTGCAGTTTTGGGCTCCAGTCCTTAAGAGGGATATAAATGAGCTGGAGAGAGTGCAGAGACGTGCAAATAAACTGGTTAGAGGGATGGAATACTTCAATTATGAGGGTAGACTGTCAAGTCTGGGTTTATTTTCTCTGGAAAAAAGACACTAGCGAGGGGACATGATTACACATTAGATGACATTTTAGACAAAAAGCAGGGGACCTTTTTACCCATAAAGTTTATCACCGTACCAGAGGCCACCCCTTTAGACTAGAAGAAAAGAACTTTAATTTGAAGCAACGTAGGGGGTTCTTCACAGTCAGGACAGTGAGGTTGTGGAATGCACTGCCGGGTGATGTTGTGATGGCTGATTCAGTTAATGCCTTTAAGAATGGCTTGGATGATTTTTTGGACAGACATAATATCAAAGGCTATTGTGATACTAAGCTCTATAGTTAGTATAGGTATGGGTATATAGAATTTATGTAAAAGTATGGATGGGTGTGTGTATGGATGCTGGGTTTTCATTCGGAAGGGTTGAACTTGATGGACTTTTGTCTTTTTTCAACCCGATTTAACTATGTAACTATGTAACTTATACTGTGTATTGGCCTATTTGTAAGGAGTGTACCTCTATTTGTAAGTGTTAGTACCTTTGCCGTATTCACAAAGTTGCACCTGACATTGAGCTCTCTAGTCATTTTTGGTTATTTTCTGTAGTTTTATTTTAATTGCAAAGTAGGTTATTTTTTTTTTTTAATTTAAACTAGGGAATGTATCTACAAGTAAAGCACAGCATGAACATAAAGGAGGTTATTTACTAAATCTCATATCTTATTGAAAAAAAACACGACCAAACCCCCATGCCGATTTTAGCTTATTTATTAATAAAAAACTCGATTTAATCGGATTGCACAAAAACTTTTTGCTGATTTGATCAAATTTTTCTTTTTTTTCCTGAATCACTCTGTTTTGAGTTTTTGTCCCAAAAAAAAGTGAGACTTTCAGGCTAAACTCAGCGCAGCCCACAAACTCTTTAAATTAAGATAGGTGCATCTCCCGTTGACTTTTACAGGACCTCAACAGGTTTGAGATGGCGGATTTTAATTTTTTTGCAGCATCTGGGTATAACAAATATGGAAAATTTAAATTTTTTTTCCTCTAAAAATGTGAGTTTTCTAGTATACATATGTAACGCTTATTTGGTTACTGTCCCTTTAAATAATAGCTTCTTTGGCAATTCAGGGGCCCTGAGTCCCTTTTGCAAGTCGAAAAGTACTGGGAACTAGGAATCACAGCGCAGTGCCTCCACCTAGGGAGCACTGAGGAACTTACCTCAGAGGAATCCCCTAGGAAATAATAAACACACACTCTTTGCAGATAACAATATTTAACTTTATATAAACTGTAAAGTAGTAACTAATACAAAAGTCACGCCTGTATGGGAATATAAGGGACACTACCTAAATCCCTATTAGGTTTTAACTATCTGTTCAAACACAGTTCGTATAATATCACAGTCCCACTTGTCTGGAAGGGTTAAAAAGCACACAGTTCAAAATGCAATGTCCCTTTCCCCAGAGCTCTTATTCCCCCGGTAGCGCTACCTTTCCCCAGAGTACCTTTTCCCTTGGAAAATAGCAGCTTCCCACGTAGCAGGCAAAATTACACAAGGCCTGTCTTCCTGTGGCAAATCCTCTTTTCAAGGGATTTACTTAGCGATTTCTCTCAGAGGCAGATCACATTGGAATCACAAGTAACTCTTCTCCAGAATCACTCTCACCAATGGCACTTTCCTCCTCTGAAGCTTTAGCAGCATGGCAGGGTCAGACAGCCTCTTTCTGCACTCCTGCAGACCTCACAGGACTTTGCTTCCTTTTGATCCTTTCTCCACAGCACATGTTAGACTCAATCACACGGCCTACACACACAGATCCAGCAGGGCCTACACACACAGCTTCACAGTCTGGCACACCCTCTCCTCCCAGGATGCACTGCGGTCTCCAGCCAATCAGGTCGCTCTCCAGCCTGTTATTGGGCTGAATGATGTCACAGACAGAAAGCAGGGGAAGGATTTCTCTTCTCCCCTACACATATGTACAGTTGGTTCCTACTTACAACTTGTATTCAAATCACATCAGTAAGGTGCCACACTTACACAGAATCACCTTTTGCAGCGTCGGGTGCACAGCTGTGTTCCTCTCTGCCCGAGGAAAAATTCAAATGAAAAGCAATAACTCCAGCAGCACTCCGATATGTGAATCAAAGGTTATTTATTCATGCTATTAGCAGAGCGACGTTTCGGGCTATTCCAGCCCTTTATCAAGCTCTGCTAATGGCATGAATAAATAACCTTTGATTCACATATCGGAGTGCTGCTGGAGTTATTGCTTTTCATTTTACTTACAACTTGTATACTACTTATAACCTAAGTTTTATCTGTTGGTTGTTGAGGAATGCTTGGCAGCCCTCTCCTCGGTACCATGATATTATATCCAGCATCTAACATTTAGCACAGCTTTTCTTTCCTATACATTCAATCTTTTATGCACAGTGGCATAAAAGAGATTCTACAAATTAAATTACCAAGAGAATTAGAAAGTCGATGACAGTACCTGGCTGTTATTACTAATGTTTGCCTGGAAAACACACATTTTCTTTTTTTTTTCTATGCTAGTCTCTTTATATGTGATTGACAGTGCACAATTGTAAACAATTTTCTAGCCATGTCATAAGGACAATCCGTGACAAAGCAAACAAGCTGTACATTTTACAAATAAGGATACTTCCAGCATTTCAATTTCTTAGTGTCAGAATCTGAATTTGACAAGGGAAATGTTTTGCATTGTTTCCGCTGTATTTTATCTCTGTTAAGGAGGATGAAGTTAGAATACATAATTGCCTATTGCTTTTCATTTCTGTGTGTGTTTTTTATTGTTCTTTCATGACAAGATAACTGTATCATCAGGATATGTGAAGAATGGATAAACTCACGGTTTAACAGAGCAAAAAGGCACAAATTATTATTTTCCGAGACAGCCATATCAGTAATCCACCTTTTGCTACAGAACACCGAAAAAGATTTAAAAAAGAATCTGCTGATATGGTAGCTGACATGAGATTTTCCGCCTGTCTTTTATATACCATTACCTTTTATCCGAGATATTGTTCTCATTGTTCTGTTCCTGATGAGATGCATTCACTGTTCACACATATTTCTTAAAAAAGCTCACTTTTTATTGCTTTATTGTAACTGCATTTTCCTACCGTCTTGATAGACGTTAAACTGGGGCACTGAACTGATTACTCCCAGATTGTCTAAAATAGCTTTACTTTTATTCTACCTTCCCGGGTGGCCAGTTTCCTTTTCTTTCCTTTTTGCAACCCAACGTACAGCCGTGAAACATACAGGACATTTGATCTGGACCTCTCTCAGGAGAAAATTACAAAAGAAATTGGCAAATCTTTATTGGTTATACACTGGCATGATTTCTTATTGCTGGTGAACTCAATATGCTTCATTATTTTCCTCTATTTCTTTTATTCCAACTTTTCAGTTTCCTCATATTCAATGTGCCTGGCAGAAGGAATGTTCGGGAATGTGACACCATGTTTTTCTGGGTTTCTGCCTGGTTGTCTGATCTATTTTCTTTGAGCTACAGCAGGATTTAAAACAGCTTGTGTTACCTTTTTGTCTGATATAATAAGATAATTCTTCTTACTTGATGTTGAATAATCAAACATAAAGCACTTCTAATTGGGAATCAATTTTGGTTTTCTATCAATTTTTTCAGTAATTTTTGGCCAGCAACCAACAGCAGCACAAAGCATGTGCAGTGAATCAGCATAAAAGAAGATGGGGAGCTACTGGGGCATCTTTGGAGACACAGATCTTTACTGCTAAAGGGTTGTGGTTGCCTTGGGCTGGTACAGAAGCCCAAAACATACTGTACAACATTTATAGCCTAATTCTTACATAGTTAAATTGGGTTGAAAAAAGACAAAGTCCATCAAGTTCACCTCCTCCAATGTGACCTAGCATATATATATATTAATTATATATATATATATATATATATATATATATATATTATATATAATATATACTATAAGTATATATATTACATATATATAATATATATATATATATATTATATATATATATATATATATATATATATATATATACTATAGGGTATAGTATATATATATATGATATATATATTATATATATATATGGGTATATAATATATATATAATATATATGGTATTAATAATGGATGTATATATATATATATGGTATATATATATATATATAATTATGGTATGTATATATATATTATATATCTATAGGGTATGTATATAATATACTATATAGGGTATTATATATATATATAAGGGATATGTATATATCTATAGGAATATATAATGGGTATTAGGATTATATATATATCGGCATATATATATATATATAGGATATATATATATATATAGGATATATATATATATAGGATATATATATAATATAGGATATATATATAATATATATATATATATATATATATATATATATATATATATATATATATATATAATATATATATATATATATATATATATATATATATATATATATATATATATATATATATATATATATATATAATACCCATATCTATACTAACTATAGCGTTTAGTATCACAATAAATTCCATTTAATTTACATCAATACCAGTTGCAGTCAAACACAGGCATTTGTTCACTGCTGACCTCCACTGTTTTCCACTGGATGACAGCAGCAAAACAATGCCCTGTGTGCTGAGAACTCCCCTCTCTCCTATTGCTTTTTTTACCCTGGAATTGTCAGCACCTTTGAAAGTAAATACAAATCCCAATATTGCAGTGCCCCAAAACAGTTATTGTCCATTAACCACCTTAGGAGTCTATGTGAAACTCACTTATTGAAACTTTACTTAATATTTAGTCTCATGTGTATTGATGTCTCAGACATTAATCA
Organism: Xenopus laevis; assembly: GCF_017654675.1. Classification (NCBI taxonomy): domain Eukaryota; kingdom Metazoa; phylum Chordata; class Amphibia; order Anura; family Pipidae; genus Xenopus; species Xenopus laevis. Next base: position 57,108,132 of record NC_054377.1, on the reverse strand, counting down.
CAGGTGCACATTCTATTAATCGCATTCCTGAATAAGATTTCCCCCGAAGTACATAAATAATATTGAAATTACAAATTTTCCGACAGGGTAGCATGGCTACATTCCTTGGAGACCTTGAATGGAGTTGTCATGCACAATCGCACACCTTTGTTGTTGTATATTAAAATACTCCATAAGCTAGTATTTGTTCAAATTTACAAACTCTACTTTAGCATATTTTTTCTTCCAAACATTATAATGCACATTTATAATATGCAAGGTGATTACTAAGCATTGATAACTTGGAAATTACAGAGTGGTGTTTTCTTTTTATCTATGTCTGTTACTTACACCGAAGGCAAAATGTGCTTTCTTTGAAGTGTCAACATTTTTCATGATGAAAATAAAATAGAAAATACCAGCTAACTCTATTATTAGTGCCAATCAAACTGGCATAAGGAAATGCTTTGTATGGACCCTTTTGTCTGATCTGATAAATGCTTTATTCAGGTACTCCATACTGAAGGATGAGGCAGGCTGGCTGTACATTAATCCTCTGAATGGCACAATCAATACAACATCTCCTTTGGACCGCGAATCAACATTTGTCCAGAACAACACTTATACTGCACTCATCTTAGCAATAGACAATGGTAAGTATTGTACATTATATTTCTATATGCTTCAGAATCGGTACTTATCAGAACATATAGATTCTGACAGTCCCTTCTATTGTATTCACACTGATGAACAATTAAATCATTTGCCGAGTATTATTCATAGCACATAGTAAAACAACCTGGTTTATATGGGGCACCTTATAATAGCAAGATACAATAAATTCTTATCCCCTTTGGGAGCAAAAGAGACAAGCTATCATGATGGAAAAGGTTACCTTTTATAGGAAGACATTGGAAGTGTAGTGTTGATTAAAAAAATGCACAGGTGCGGCTTTCAGTTATCCCTCTGCTTTACTGCAAACCTTTGAAGGATGATTAATCATTTTAAATATCAAGCAGTTGTACAAGCTGAATTAGAAATGAGGGAAAGACAAGATGCTGTGTGTGTGTATGAATGTGCATGAGAATATATATATATATATCTATATATATATATATATATATATATATATATATATATATATATATATATATGTGTGTGTGTGTGTGTTTTTAAAATGATATAATTGTCAGAAGCAGCTTCTCAATTTTCAGTAAGTGAACCGATGTTAGCAAGATAAATTTGTGGTTTGGCTTTCTGTATTTCAGAAGCTGTGTCTACAGTAATGCTAATGGCCATTTTTGAAATAGAGGACAAAAAGGAACACATTTTACCCCGATCTTAAATGTTTTTATGACTGAATGATTTCAAAAATCCAACACAGATACAGTAAATAAAACAGTATATGTCAAACACAAAAGGGGTCAGTTACACATACAACCTCTTTATCTTTGATTTCACATACAATTGCGCTGCAGTAGTTACAGAGCAATTGCATCATTGACCCCAGTCTTTAGCGGAACTCTGATGGACTTCTGAAGTCCAGTGGAGGGATCAGTTTGTAGTGACATGTATGTCATTTTTAAAATTTCATGCTAAACAGAGACTGGTGAATTTAATCTCTCAAGGTGACTTCTGAACACTTAATATGTTAGTTACTCAGGGACTATTGAAGATAAAGTAAAAGCATGGTGTCACTACCAAGGATATGATTGCACCTGAACCCCCTTGTAGTCTGCCGGAGCCAAGATAAGTATTATTTTGGGCGGCAGGGGGAAAGTTTGCAGTTTATGCCAGCAGCTTGCAGCTGCACAATTTGTGGGGGGGACATCAGGCAGTGAGCCTGGGAGCACATACTGCACATGGGCCCACCGGTGATTAGTTACACCACTGAGTAAAAGCCCACTAGCTCTAGCCCCAACAAGGAGCAAATCACAGATTCCAAATGCTTTTCATTAGGGATGAAAAATAAAAATTGCCATGGATGAAATCACAGCCAAATCTGCAAGTTTGCCCCTGGTGATTTTTTTCGAGAAATTGCTACAATAAAACTGCCTAGGCAGCGCAAGCAGAAGATGTGATCAGGATGGCGTCTTGTGCTTGCTCTGCCTGTCAGTTCTGTCCCTATGCTTGTGTCAAGCAATAGATTTCTCCTGCTTGGCATAGGCATTGAGGACAGAAATGACAGCAATAGTGATGGGTGAATCTGTCCTGGAGAAAAATTTGCGAAATGCCTTGAAGTCAATGGGCATCAAAATAATTTTGACGCGCATCAATTTAGACACAAGCGACTATTTTTTATGCGTGACTCTTTTGTCCATGGTCAATGGTCGTCCAGCCCATTTGGACGCTGAACAATTTTTTTAGTCGTGTCAAATTTTACACTGCGAATTTTCACTACTGTTTTACAAAAACATTCACGGGCGGCGAAATGTGAAAATTCGCCACAAATCCATGCCTGCAATGCCTGTGCCAAGCAGGAAAACGCAGAAGTACTACCTCTCTTGCTTGATTAGGCTGTCAAAACAAATTGTGAACAATTTCAACATTAATTCGCAATATCTCCAGGTTTTTGCAAACACACAGGACAAAGCAAATCTTAGCAGATCCAATCATCACTTCTCTTCATGCTGCCAATGTGAAATTTTGGGGACACTGGGAGTTCAAAAGTAGAACATGTTTGCTATCAGGTGACTATTGAATGTTAGTGACTGATTGGTTGTTGTCATGACTAGACCTGAAGCAACCTTCTTTGAAACTGTCAATATAAAGTCACAAAAAAACAAAAAAAAACTTTTATGGGGTTAATTTATCAAAATCCAAATTATAATCCATGATTTCACCTTATTTATTATTTAAAAAGTATGATTTACTCAGCCTCTCTTTTATTTTGTAGTTGACAGATTAATTCGCACACTCTGTCTGTATCTGTTTTGGTATAAAGCAGACAATTTGATTTGAAGCACCAAAATGAATCGTCTTATCTTTTAGTCACCACTGCAATAATTAAGAATCATACTCCAGATGCATCTCTTTTTACCGTTTTAATCAACTAAATCACAGACAAAATATTGCTTTAATATGTCATCACACAGACTTGATTAAAAATTTAAATGATCAAATCAGAGTTTAATACAGCTGCTGTTCTCCAGTGCTTATTATCAAATCTGATAGCGATTTCATTTCTAAATGACATCTATAAGAACATAAGTACAATATTAAAAACACTGAATATTTGTTTAGAGTTTTAGTCATCATGTTTTAATGTGATTTTTTTTTTAATCTTCTGACCTGCTACAGAAATACATTACATTAATGTGTTTAAAAGGAGAGCATTGTAGTCAAAACCCATGCTAACCAATCCAAAGTTTCCTAAATTTGACCAGTTACTGGTTCTGGTGCATACATTGTTACTTTTATTATATCCCCAGCTTTCTTGTTGAGAAAAGTAAACATTTTAAATATCTAAGAGGAGGACTCTACAATGTGTTCATGAATTTTGGCCAGAATGGTACATTTTAATTGGAGCTATGGATAATAGTCCAAGTATTGCAGAGCCTTGCTTATATTATCAAATCCAGTTATAGAGTTACTTCAGTTAATAACATTTATAACATGCTGATAATGGCAACTTTCTCCTTTGAATTCAAATAAGGCAGTTGTAACCCTTTGCTGAAACCTTTGGTAGAATGGAGTTGCACTCACGTATTTAAACTCTTATGAAGCCTGCAATTAGGTGAAAGATAGTGGGATTTAGAGCACAGTACCTCCACCCAGTGAGCACTGAGGAATAGCACCAGATCATGCTGATTGGAGTTAGATTCCTGAGTATATAACCACAAATATTTTTCTACAGGTCAAAAAGAAAATACAGCAAGTCCAGTTGATTTGACTTATTACTATTTGCAGTAAACTAACATAATGTTATATTTTATTGAAAAGTAGAAATATGCAAATATACAGTAGTTCAAACAGTATAACTCTGCCCTGAGGAACCTGTGTGGATGTACTATACAACCCCTAGCAGAGTCTTTAATTGCCACAGTCCCACACTCCACTCTGGGTAGACCAATGCAGATTAGCACAGTTCAGTTCAATGTCCCTTCCCCAAGAACTGTCATGTCGCCAGGTAGCGCTACCTGCCCCAAAGTACCTTTCCCTTTGGATTTAGTAGTACGTACATAAGCAAGACCTGTCCTCACCCTGGGGAATCATTCATGGCCAAAGTATCCTCATGCAGGTGACAGAAACTGGGCTCTGTTAATGTATTAAGTTCAAATGCTTATTCAAAGCAGAGCACACAGCCCCCTACCCAAGCCCTCCCTGGTGAGTCTTTCCAAGCAGCAGAATTGGCTCTTTTATAAGCTCTCTCTGCGGCCTTGTGGATTTGGCTTTTCCTGGATCCACCTCTTTTTCTCGGATGTCTTCTGGGGCTTCCAGTCAATCGGTCACTCCCTTGCCTGTAACTGGGCTCAGTGATGTCCCAGGCAAAACAGGGGGAAGGCTTGTCTGATCCCTTAAGGTTATGTTGTTGTAATGAAAGTCAGATAAATATACTCAATGAGAACACTTTTAATTTTTTGTATATCGCAGGACCTGCTGGCACTGCATAGTTTTATAGTTATATAGTTAAAAGTTGAACTGCTCCAAATGAACCTCAGCACACATGTATCATAAAAATAAAAAAAAGATATCTATACACTCATATATAAAAGATATATACCTAAACTAACTGTAAAGTTTAAAATCACTATAGCTGTGAATAGTAAGCTTGTTCAAGAAGTCATCCAAGCCCATGTTAAAGACATTAAAAGAATCTGCCCTACAACTTCACTTGACCTACCTTTCCACAACCTCACTGCCCTCACCGTGAAGAACCATCTAAGCTGCTTCAAATGAAAGTTAATTTCCTCAAGTCTCAAGGGAAAAAAACTACTTATGTTCTGATACCACACTCCTACTAAGCTTGATTGCCCTTCTACTTGCTGGCACACTAGGCACTTATTATTTTGGGATTGCCCACTTATCCAAACATTATGGACTGAAGTGTCTACACTATTGAGCCATCTCTTGGGATACCAAGTCCTTAAAATATATCAACTCTACTCCTGTGCAAACCCTTTAATGAGATGCATAAACATACTCACATCGGGATCAATCAAGTGCTCAAGGCTAAATGCTTAGTGATAGCCTCAAAATGAAATGGAACTCTTCCAGATATTTTAAAAAGAGTCAAGGAAAACAAACACTTTGGGGCCGATTCACTAACTTCGAGTGAAGGATTCGAAGTAAAAAAACTTCGAATTTCGAAGTGTTTTTTGGGCTACTTCGACCATCGAATGGGCTACTACGACCTTCGACTACGACTATGACTTCGAATCGAACTATTCGCACTAAAAATCGTTCGACCATTCGATAGTCGAAGTACTGTCTCTTTAAGAAAAAACTTCGACCCCCTAGTTCGCCATCTAAAAGCTACCGAACTCAATGTTAGCCTATGGGGAAGGTCCCCATAGGCTTGGCTAACTTTTTTTGATTGAAGGATATTCCTTCGATCGTTGGATTAAAATCCTTCTAATCATTCGATTCGAAGGATTTTATCGTTCAATCGAAGGAATAATCCTTCGATCATTCGATCGCACTATTTGCGCTAAAATCCTTCGACTTCGATATTCAAAGTCGAAGGATTTTAATTCCCAGTCGAATATCGTGGGTTAATTATCCCTCGATATTCAACCCTTTGTGAATCGGCCCCTTTGAGATTGCAAAATATAGCAGCCCAATATTTTTGGTCAATCTGGGAGCAAATCCCTTTACATTCAATAGACTATTTTTCCATGGAATATCCTGATGATTTCTCTTTTTTGTCATCTATCATTTTGCATACTCATGTGGAATGATATATGACTGCAATATTACTGCCTATTTTCTTCTTCCCTTTTACTTTCTTACTTTCTTATTTTTTGTAGAGTACATTTGAAAATATCTTAATACAATAATAAATAATAATATCTTAATAATAAAAGATAGTTATACGCATGTTATGTGGGGCTGAATCAATAACAATGGAAGATTATTTGCAGATCGCTAGTATTTAATACATTTAATCAATATAAGTTGAGCTCTATACTGGCAGTTCTGAAACATAGCAATTTATTTCTTTTCTTTAATCTAGTTATGTTTTTAAATATTATAAGCTAAAGAATAAGATAACAGTGGCTCAGACATTATAAGTCCATTTTGGAATAATGCTTTCAGAATTAAAAACAGCGATTTAATTAAATGCCTGAAAGCCCAACTTTTATGATCCTATTTCAAATAATCTATTGTGTTTATATTCATTTTGTCTCACAGTATTTCCTAATATTATATCAAGATGTATTGGACTCAAATTACAATTTCAATTACAATTAGTCCAATCAAAGGTAATAAAAATAATCTTGTTTTCATTAAACAGATTCAAAGCTAAAATTCAAGAATAGTTTAAGACATAAAGACACAAACACAAATATATACAGGTATGGGATCCAATATCCAGAAGGGCGTTATCCAGAAAACTCAGACACCATTTTAATCATATAATTCAGAATTTTAAAAATGACTTCCCTTTTCTCTGTAATTAATAAAACCGTACATTGTACTTGATTGCAAGTAAGATATAATTAATCATTATTGGAAGCAAAGCCATCTATTGGGTTTACTAAATGTGATCCAATTTATGGAAAGACCCCTTATACTGAAAAGCCCAGGTCCCAAGCATTCTGGATTACAGTTTGGGGGTGACAAACAGCATATATAAAATGTGAAAGTAACACCTGGACCCGACTCTGCTTTGTATATTCATTTTATTTGTTCACCATGATTCTAATGTATTTGCTGGGCCGCAATCTTAATTTCTCCAATGTTGCAGACAGTTTCCCTCAATTCAGTAATCTAGAGAAGGGCTGTCCAACTGAAAGATTGTTGGCTACATGTTGCTTTCATTAAACAGATTCAAAGCTAAAATTCAAGAATAGTATAAGACATAAAGACACAATGGTCCTGAGCCTGTCCAAGTGCTAAGGCTCCATAATGCATACTCTTTGCAGACAAGTAGTGTAGGGAGAAACTGGTGCATTACATGAAAAACATTGGACAGGACAGACAAAGAAAACTAAAATAGATTTACTTTCATCATTCTAATAACTGCTGACGATCTGTTCCTTTTTGGGTCACTTGAGTTCACTTATACAATAAATGAGAAAAAGCTGAATCTAGAGTAAATCCAAAGCACAACATTTCTTTCTATTTTTGTGGATGGTTTGGCAAAACAAATGGAAATATTTGCACTTGAAATAGAAGGTTATATGTCTGGGAAAGGAAAATAAACAAGAAACATATACATTTAATAGAAAAATATTTCATAGCATAAACCTGCTATTTGAAAATAATGTTAGTTATACAGGTATAAGGAATGGGACATATAATGTGTTTTTATCCATAACTGATTTGAAGGGTAATACAGTAAATGGTGGTAAATGTGTTATATAAAAAAAACAACCCCGGGTTATTTAATGCCAAACTTCACAGCAATCATGCTACAATTTTTTTAAAAAAGAGAATAAACTATTTTATTTTGTTGAAAAAAAAATAACTTTTGTTTTTTTGGAACTATTTAATTTTTTTGGATCATTGCAACATCAAACGGTATGGTTAAAATGACTGGTTGTGTAGATTATACTGTAAGTAAGCCCTTTTGTGTTGAGACAATCATACAAAACATTTTTGGCCACAAAAAATCACAGTACAACCCTTAGGCACAACATTTTGCAGATTTTTAGAACACAGAATGTTAAAAAGCTCATAGATTTTAAATGTGTTTAGATGCAGAGGAAGTAAGTAGTTACGAATGTTCCAAATTATTCTTTCATTTTGGAGCTCTGTGTACTTAAGCTAAGCTTCCTGAAACTATAATTTTGTAGCTCTATAACTGTAATTAAGCAAGATTGTCCTGCAAACACACATTTCTTAAACTTTTATGAAATAAGGAACAAAATGACTTTTTTTGTAGAACATTATGTTAATCTGCACAATGGCAAAAAGTGCTTAAACCTGCAGATAAAAGAAATGTTTATCATGCTTCTTTATATTCATAGTTTCAGGGCAGTTTTGCATATAATCACCATGCAAACACTTTGGGGAAAAAAACTCCCATTTTCCAGAGACACAAAATGGTGGAGATTATGTTGCATCATGTATTAAAAACATCTGTTTCCTACTTTAGAAAGTTATCAACAATATTTTATATCTATGATTAGTGTACTATACTGAGCAACAGACAATTTAAAACATTAATTCATTAGTATATGCCCTAGGACTGAGCAGGGAACAGGGTATCCACAGAGCAATGAAGGAATAGGATTCCCCTACATTTATTTAACATAATGAACACATAATACAGGCAGGCTGTACCAGTTACAAGAATGTACTGTAGTCTTTAAACTGTAACAACAACAACGGCAGCAATTGAAAGCAACTGAATATTGTAGTCTTAGCTTTGGCAAATTATAATGCTCAATGGCCCTCACAAGCAAGCAAGAAATTGAATTGCCATCTATATCAGTACGTTTTAGTCTTGTTGTTGTTATTATCAATATTATTAGTAGTATTACTGGATGTCCAATGACCATGCAGAAATGCAAATATGGTTGAGGGTGAAGCAAATCTTTAATAAATGAGTATGGGTTTAATAAATATTTAAATTGGTCCAATTAACTTGTGTGACGGACGGGCGAATTTGACCCGTTTCGCTTCGGCAAAAATTTGCCGCCCATTAAAGTCTATGAACGTCAAAAAAATTTTGTCGTGCGGCGAAATTGTTTTGACGCGCGTCTTTTTTTTTTTGACGCACGCCGCCATACAAGTCTATGGGCGTAATTTTTTCGGCGAAACGAGGCAAAAAAAATTCACCCATCCCTACTTGTGTCATGTGTGTGTGTGTGTGTAGATTTTGTAGCCCTAGGAATGAATTTGCTCTACTTTGCCACCAGAGGCTACATGGACTACAAGGTGAATAAGGCAAGGGCCTTAGTATTTTGTTTCCAAAACATGGGTCTGCCATTTATACTGGCTGCTTCATTTATAAATCATTGTTGGTGCCATTTGCCTTGGCGTGCCCTGGGCAAATACTCATCTTTCTCATTTAATAAGGCAGCCCTGCAAGCCTGCTGTAATTATGGATACTTATGTCATATTCAGACAATAATTTGCGGTTTCCTTTGCTCTAAGCCAAAGTATGAATCTAAACTGAGAACATACTTGCCCAGTCCAAAAAGTTTTTAAAGAAATCCTAAAAAATCTGTACATCCTGTTATTAAGTACAAAACAATTATGTGTAATCTGCACTTACCTTTCTAAGCTTTCACTACTAAAGTGAGTGTTGCAGGTTTCTTTGCTCCAACTTTCAATCATCAATTTGTCATGGCATCCTAGGGGCCATAGTTGAAGCTATGGAACCTTACAATAGCAGCATGCAGTTATATATGTAATATTATGCCCATGTATTACAGAAAAATGGATATTGCCAAACCTATATAGTGGTAGCGCCATCAGGGTGGCATTGCAACCTATAACAACCAGATATTTGACTGCAAAGAGTGCTCAAGTAAAAACACATGCTGCTTTGCAGTATGAGCACAGGTGGAACAGTTGTATCTGTTATGATCTTTAAAGAGATTCACAACAATAGAACTGTCAAATCTAAATCTTGTTCACCAGCAAAGGGAAAGTGAAATGCCTTTTTTGGAACAAATGAACAAGTTTCTTTTAATTTAATACATTGAAATATTGTATAGTATTGTTTTTCTCTTCACTTTGCAGATTCGCTGCTATAACAAATACAAATATAGTATGTTATTAATTCTAGTGAAGATAAAAATATCGAATCTTTCGTATTTCAGGCAGCCCCCCTGCCACCGGAACAGGAACCTTTCAGATTACGCTGGAGGATATCAATGACAACGCACCATACATACATCCTACCTCTGCATATGTGTGCGAAGACTCAAAAGACCTCACTGTTGTTATCTTGAGCGCATCAGACCGGGACCTTCATCCAAATTCTGACCCTTTCAAATTTGAGTTAAGCAAACAGACAGGATCTGACAAGGCATGGAAAATAACCCAATTAAACAGTGAGTGAGGAGAAAACATTCTATGTTTTTGTTTTTGTATAGAAATAACTTTTGTTAAATACATTTTCTGGAGTTATCGGTAACAAACAATGTTTTCTTCATTGGTGTTTCTTCTGCCTTCTGTCTTGAAAACATCATTCTTGCTATTATATATAAATTGATTAGATCCAAATTATTAATCTGCATTTTTTACAGATTTCCTTCATTGCTGTACCATTATTTCAATTAAAATGCTGTGAAATATGCTTCGAACAGGGGTGCGTATTCCACCAAGCAGCACTTGTCATGGGTAACAAAAAGTCACCCCTGGTAACCCAATTTTTTTTTTTTTCAAACTACTTTTCTAGTGTAGTAGACAGCATTTTCATTCTCTACACTAGTGGTCATGGCATGGAAAAGGAAAGTGGAGGGACGGAAGAAGAAGGGTCAGGATTGAGCATAAATGCCACAAGGCACATAACGGTATCAAGTTTTTAAAGTTAGTAATGCCCTCATGGAAGAAATAAAATCATGCAAATAAAAAGTTACCTTATAAAGAACCGGTTAATATTTTAATTTGCACTTAAAAAGTATAGAATGTTTTGTGGCAACATTGACAAAGTTGTATTTGTGCTGTATGTTAGACACGGATATTGGAAGCTGAAGCTTGAGCAATGCCTGACCACATATATAAAAATAATAGGGCTCATTTACTAATACAAGTGAAAAAAGAACATACTAATTGCCATGGTTTTACACAGAATGCATTTTTCCCTAGAATTGTAGTGTAAGAACAGGTGATTACAATATAGCAAACACCACAACTGCAAGATATTTATCTATGCAAACATACATTTGCATCAGTTTTGGTAAGCTGCACCCACATTGCGCAGGGTTTATTCTTAGCCATTTTGTTCTGAATGCTATCACTTATGGAACACAAACAACAACCAAGAGCTGCTAGACAGTTACATGTGTAGCTGCTAGTCAATTGCATGTGTAAGTGCTAGTCAATTGCATGTGTAGTTGCACATGCAAGGTAACCCAGGAAGACCTCAAAGCCTTTGCACTTTATACTTTATGCACTTCACAGTGCCGGGCCAAGCGAACCGGGCACCCTAGGTGACAGGGCCAGCCACCGAGCTCCACCCCCCCATGTGTGTGCTGTCCTAAACTGAATGTATGCACGCATGCGCAGAGTGCTGGAGGGGTGGGAGGTGGGTGAGAGCACCGGAGGGGAGGAAGGTGGGAGAGTGCACCGGAGGGGAGGGAGGCCGGAGTGAGCACCAGAGGGGAGGGAGTGAGCACCAGAGGGGAGGGAGGAAGGGGAGAGCAGCGAACATGGGGTAGGCAGAAGACAGGTACCTGCCCAGCACCCCCCTTTTGTTGCACTCTAGGCAGGTACCTCGTCTACCTACGCCTAGTTCCAGCCCTGGTACTTTATGAAGGTGGATTAAATTGGTACATTACGTGCAGGTTGCAATTAGCATGTATAAGGTAAGTACCATGAATAAGGCGTCACACTTGTGTTCATTAACATAGTAACATAGTAAATTAGGTTAAAAAAGACACGCGTCCATCAAGTTCAACCTTTTAACTATTTTAACCTGCCTAACTGCTAGTTGCTAAATGAGCGCTAACATACATTAACACTATTGCAATTGTGTAGTGAGGGATAGAGCATGATAACATATGTGACAGCAGCCATATTGAAAGTGTTAGAGGCTACAGCTACATAAATCATGGGAATGAGGTCACATTATATCAACCAAAGGAAAGATGAAATGTTTGCTTAAATAATTACACCATTTTTCCCTATAATTTATCTGACTGAAATGGCTTTCTCGGTTCTATTTATCTCCATGATAGCATCTCTTTAGCCGATACTGTACTTAATAAACCATTCATATTATGAATATAGCATCCTAGTATATTAAATTGCAGCATGCTGTTTGAAAATTGCAATTCAAGTTAAGTTCACTATAATGTCGAAATATGCCTTTCTGGACAGAATTTACAAGGGGTTGTGTAATAAAAGGTGCAATAATTGCTACAGGTCTAATCACTGAGACCAACCAATCAGCAGGTAGCATTTACTGGTCACATGATTCAAAAACACATCTTATTCGTTGCTATGGGGTACTGCACCTGGGCAAATACTGTGCCTTTTATTGCCTGTTACATTACATTTATTATATAAGTGCATAATCAAAACGATCTGAAAGTATATTATCTTGCATGCAAATACTCTTTTTAAGTTGTTTTCAATGTACCTGTTGGAGGTAAGATTTATTTACTTTATGTTAATATTAGCTAATTATATAAAACATCATTGTATGTCCTACAGATATTTCTGACTCAGTTTTAACAGTGTTACAGAAAATCTCAATTAATAATAGGCATAGAAAACTAGAATTTAAGTGCACAGCCTCTGACCTCAGATAATAGATGCCTTTCTTCTTATTTTTTGATAAGTGGCAGTTTTAGGAAATGTATAGCATAGGATACATTCTATAGCACAGGATGCATTTCATATGATAGTAGCATCAGTTAATGCATAATCTCTGGCTTTCTGCAGATACCCATGCCCAAGTCAGGCTTCTACATAATCTGAAGAGAGCCAATTACAATCTGCCAGTCACGGTAACAGATTCTGGAAAGCCCCCCTTGACCAACAGCACAGAATTAAAAGTACAAGTTTGTTCCTGCAAGAAAAGCAAAATGGACTGCAGCTCAGCTGATGCTCCCCATGCCAGCATGTTCCTCCTCCTCCTATTTTCACTCTCCAGTTTGTTTTGTAAGTTGTTATAGCGTGACTTGTGTGTCATTAAAATTCCCTAGGTTGCCAAAAGAAAAGGCTTCAGTATTGAATGTAACAGTTGGAATATAAAAGCATGTTTTTTTTCTCTGTTCTGTAATCATCTTAATGTCAGCAAATTACAAGTGAGAGGTTTATTTCAGCTAAAAGGTTGTACTGTAGGAGCAGTCATTCCAAGAAATAAGAGGTGTCAACTCTATATTGTAAAGAGAAAGGAAAAAAAATAAATTACACTATTGTAATTTAAAATAGCAATAATAATCAAAAATCTCAAAGATCCTAGGACTATGGTACATGCCAGTAAAGTGGGGGTGTTGGAGATGAGGCAGTTGAGATTAAGACAAATATTTGTTATTTCAGGTGGAAGCAGAGGACTGAAGTATAGGGTAGCTGGTTCACAGCTAGACCTCCAAACATATTTACCTTTTTTTAAATTATTGGGAAGGATAGTTCTGAACTATACAATTTAAAGACTCAGTCATTACAATATAGGAAAGGAAGGAGTATTATGAAATCAAAACTAGACATAGTAGTAATGTTAAAAGATAAAATTATTAGAAAGATGAATCTGTTTCCAGGACTCTACATGTTCAACAGTGTTTTGTTTGCTTGGTACTAAGGTTGTGGAGAACAAGTGGACAGATTATTTGAGAAAGACCCAGGCTTCATTTATACATGCCCCAGGAACAAATGTTAAATGGGCTATGGGGCACAAAATCACCCCCTCAGTTTTTATGCCGGGGCAAACTGCTGATAGGTACAGACTGCAGTAGAGGGTGCAAGGCAGGTCCATCCTTACCAGCTGCCCCAGGTAATAACTGAGGTTTCCAGTGTTCATGCTATGTGCTATGTTAGGGAGACTGGTTAATAATTTGATGTAAGAAGTAGAACTTTGTATTGTTAGTGACCTAAGCTCATTTTTCTGAGCAGAATGCTCCTTTGCAGGGATTAGCTGCATGTCAGCAGTAATGGTGCAACTGTTTTGAAGGATTTGACATTTTTTGGCTTCAGAATTTACCTAGGTTGAACATGATGAACATGTCATTTTTCAGTCTCTAATTTTATTTAACTACGTTAGATTGCATCTGTAGGGTATTACAATAAACACATTTATGTTGCCATTGAATTTGAGGAACTTTTTATGATAACAGGAGTACAATATATTTGTCAATACTAATTTAATAGTAACATCTGAATGTGGATGAATTTTGTAGGGTTATTTGCACTGGGTCGTGTCTTGTCTTAAGGATAGCCCAGGCCCCATGTACAGTATATCTTAATTTACAGCTGGATGGCATTTAGCTGGTAGAAATCCATAAGGAATTGATATTTTATTCCTAAGCGCTCTGGGTTTAGACTATATGTACAAGAGAATATAAATATTCATTGCAATTTAGAATTGCTTTGTAATAGCAACAGCTTCACATTCAGATTCATATAGTATCTGATCTGCATTGAAAGACAATTTAGTACCTTTAAATTACATTTTCATGATGCAAAATGCACTCCTTCAGATTGCAGCAGTTATTGTCAAATTGCAACCTTTAACCCTTGAAAGCATGGTGTATTTCCCAAGAGATGCTTCTATTATGTAAGTGTGCACTACAGAATAGTAATATAAAATGGTTTGTATGCAGTTTTGGTCATCACATTGTATTTCCAGTCCTAGAACTAGCACGCAAAGAGACAATAAATGTAGAAGTGACTAAGTAATGGAATAAGCATATTGTTTTCTTCACATGAACCTCATTGTGTGGTTTCAGAAGGTTCCTCCAAAACATACATAGTAAAGCACAGATAGACCAAACCATATAACATCTTCAATAGCAGGGCCTCATTTGCTCTATCTGTACCAACTAGCTTTCAATTCAAAACAAACAAAAGAAAAACATTACATGTATTCCCTAAAAACAGTTCTGTGGTTCTTATTAAGAGAGTTTTTTTAATCTTTTTTCTCAATATGAAACCCAGGCAACGGCAACCCATGAATTTTATTTAGAAATTTTAACTTGCAAACATCAAGAGCTGGTGAAGCAAGAGTATTGTATATCACATAGGTTGTTCTGCAGCAGCATTATCTACTGACCTGTGCAAGAATCTCCATGATATGCAGCGTGAGGCTCTCAGGATAATGACCCTAAATTACATAGAAATAGTGATGGGTGAATTTATTTGCCAGGTGCAAATTTGTGGCAAATTTCTGCATTTTGCCTGCATCAAAGTTTGACGTCGGCAACGGTTTCGGGCTGGTGACAATTTTGACACTGTCGATGATTAACTGACGCCAATTGACTTGATGGGCATTAATGAGTCAATGGGCACCGCCATCAACTTCGATGTTGGTGCCAATTTTGACGCTGACGGATTGTCGTCTGCGTCAAAATTAATGTTTCGCAAATTTTTCGCCTGTTTTGCAAATTTCGCAGGAATTTTACGAATATTTGTGGTGAAATGGGACAAATTAGCCCATCACTACATACAAATACATTTGTCTTTCTGTTTGTGCATATGTCACAGGTCATGGCAAGATCATTGCATTTTGGTATAAAATTTTAACTTTTCTGGTAAACTTTATACCAATTGTTTTGCGCAGAGGCTCATGCCATCTCAAAAGGTTCAATGTTTATTGAATAGGATCAATTGGGTCATATTGCACAGCCACATCTGTCCCGGAGCTTGACCAGTCTGTAAGCTACTTCTACCTGTCCCATGCCCCCCAGTCTTGGAACACAGCTGTGCTATCACATTTCCTCATGGCTAATAATGTTCCTTACGATTTATACCAGAGTGATATTTTTCTACTACAGGATCATTCTTACATCTGTTTGAATGGCTATTATGATAACACCGTAAGCACACCTAGGAAAATAATTTACTACACCTCATTTGTCCAATGACAAATGAGGTGAGGATCATACCTCAATTTACCAAAGAACAAACTGGGTGAAAATAACTAAATAAGTAAAACATACAAAGTTAAGTCACTGTTTCAGTTATAATAACTAGGAAAAAGTAGCACTTATCAATTCAGAACCATATTTCCGTTGCCGTACTCTGAGAATTTCTAATCAGAAGCTTCCAAATGCAGGCAATTAGTGCCTTTGCTTTGGTGTGAGATGCAAGTAATTAACATTTTTGTGTTAATGCAGCCAAAAGAACATAATATATGAAATATGCAGTGCCATTTCTGTTTCAAATGCAGTTTATTGATCTGTCATCATGAAGCACAACAAACAATGTGATTATGTTATTTCTTGCAATGTGCCCTTCGACAGCTAAAATATCTCGTTTGTATTAATTAATACACTAGCAACATTTATCCCAATTTTATAAAGAGCCACACTGAAGCAAATGGTTGGCAATTCCTTCCCACACAAAAAAAATAGGGATTGTGGTGTTTTACCAACTGAAACCCACTGACTGTGTTGTAAATGATTGACAAAGACAAAAATTATCAAAAAGCAAAATTGCTTGTCTTAAGGTTTTGATAGAGGGATGTTCCAAAATGTGACAAATGTTACCCAATGAACGAGGACATACAAGGAAAGACCAACTCTCATAATGAAAATGTCATTTGCCTGTTAGCTGAAATGGTTGCTTCACTCCATATGGATTTGTGATGACACAAAATATTGATGTATAATATCAGCTTTTCTGGATTGGATTCATAATGGTTCGACAGCCTTCCTTAAAAAAAGGCAAGGTCTTGTTGAATGTACAGGGAGTGATGTTAAAAAGGCAAACAAAGTGTGTTGTTGCGCAAAATAATATTGAATAGTGTTGAAAAAGAAATATAATAAAAATTTAAAAAATAATTTTGGCTTTTTAAGGTACAGTACATGAGCTAAAGTGCACTATCTTGAAAATATGAATATAAATGTATTATTTTGTTACACAGACATACATGATTCCACAAATTGAGCAGAAATTATATTAGCCTACCTCTACCCACTCTACATTTGCCATCCCCCCCCCACTAGATTTTTACTTGCTTTTACATTTGTATACAAATTACCTTGTGGTTGGCATTGTCAATAGTGTCTTTTTGACACATTCTTCCTTAATCTCCTGTCCCTTGACCCTATTGTCAAGAGTCCTGCAAGACAGGACAGCATAGTGCAGGAACAGGACAAGACAGTGCACACTCAGCAGATGTAATATGTTAAGTAAATAATGCTAAACGTCAGACATGATGGGTGTATCATTGAACATGATAAAGTGCAGATGTGCTCTTAGAGAACAATTGTATCCAATGGCTATTTATTTATACAATGGCATACAGTGGCAGTGTAACGTTGTGGTATATAGTAAGGTCAGATGGAGTGTGTGTGTGAGAGAGAGATCTGTCCGGTCCCTGAGTATTCAGGAGCCTTATGGCTTGGTAGTGAGGGCCCCAATGCTTCGGTACCTTTTTCAAGATGGCAGGAGTGTGAACAGTGAGTGTGAGGGGTGTATTGGATCAGCCACAATGCTGGTGGCTTTACGAATGCAGCGAGTAGTGTAAATGTCCGTGATGGAAGGAAGAGAGACACCTATGATCTTCTCTGCTGTCTTCACTATCCTCTGTAGGGTATTGCACTCCATGATAGTGCAGTTCCCAGACAGTGATACAGCTGCTCAGGATGCTCTTGATTGTCCCTCTGTAGAAGGTTTTGAGTATGGATGGTGGGAGATGGGATTTCCTCAGCTTGCACAGGAAGTAGAGGCACTGTTGGGCTTTCTTGGCTCAGTAGCTGGTGTTGTGGGACCAGGTGAGGTTCTCCGCCAGGTGAACACCAAGGAATTTGGTGCTTTTGACAATCTCCACATTAGAGCCATCAATGTACAGTGGCAGGTGGTCACTCCTAGTCTTCCTAAAGTAAACAACCATTTCCTTTGTTTTGTCTACATTGAGAGACAGGTTGTTGGCTCTGTACCAGTCTGTTAACCGCTGCACCTTCTCTCTGTATGGTGACTCGTCATTATTGCTGATGAGACCCACCACGGTCATCAGCGAACTTTATGATGTGATTTGTGCGGTGTGTGGCTGCACAGTCATACGTCATCAGAGTGAACAGAAGAGGACTAAGCACACAGCCTTGAGGGGCTCCAGTGCTCAGTGTGGTGGTTCTGCAGATGATGTTTCCAATCCTGACAGACTGAGGTCTGTCGGTCAGGAAGTCCAGAACCCAACTGCAGAGGGAGGTGTTCAGCCCAAGCAGGTTCAGTTTTTCTATCAGATGCTGAGGAATGATTGTGTTGAATGCTGAACTGATGTTGAACTGAACCGTCTGCTATAATGACAAAACGCCAGTGCCAATGCACTTGTGGCACTTCGATTTCCGAAGTCGCCCAAAGTTTCCTCGTGAGGCAACTTTGGGAGACTTCGGAAATTGAAGCACCGCGAGTGCATTGGCGCTGGCGTTTCGTCATTATAGCAGGTGGCAGGCAGGGGGAAGGCAGTTCTGGGAGATTCTCATCCCGCAGATTGGTGATTACTTGCCAGGTGACTAAATCTCCCCGAATCTGCCCATGTGCTTAAACCCTTAAACATTTTTCTTATCCTGGGAGGATAACTGTTTTTTTGCTGCTGCCCTTAGTTGTGTTTCCCAGCTATTATTTATAAATACAGCAAAATTAAATTAGAGATTAGATGACAATGTCATCATTAAATAAGAACTGCAACCACCCCATCAAAAGGAGACTCACACATGTCTGTATGCAACACAGGAAAATCTTTTATATTCAAGATTGCCGTGTATGCCATAGCCCTAACTATATGTGTACCTATAAACCCCATTCCACACTTGTTATTTAGAATACTGTTCTCTTAAGTTTCTACAAAGTGACAAGTTAGCGTAAGAATGCTATTTATTACTAGGGATGTAGCGAACGTCGGAAAAAAAGTTCGCGAACATATTCGCGAACTTGCGCAAAAATGCGAGCGGTTCGCGAACGGTTCGCGAACCCCATAGACTTCAATGGGAAGGCGAACTTTAACATCTAGAAAAGACATTTCTGGCCAGAAAAATGATTTTAAAGTTGTTTAAAGGGTGCAACGACCTGGACAGTGGCATGCCAGAGGGGGATCAAGGGCAAAAATGTATCTGAAAAATCTGCCTGTGTGTGCTTGGAAGAGATAGTGTAGGGGTAGAGCTGTTAGTGATTTCAGGGACAGATGATAGTAAGTTTGCTGGCTAGTAATCTGCTTGATACTGCTCTGTATTGGAGGGACAGAAGTCTGCAGGGATTTGAGGGACATTTTAGCTTAGGTAGCTTTGCTGGCTAGTAATCTACTGTTCTCTTTAAACAACTGCCATACGTTGACCTTGTAGGCATTGTTTGCCCAGTTTTTTTGGACGCAGCCACTGAAGCACAGTTGCCATAAAAAATATGCCATATAAATGCTGAAAATAGTCATTTTTCGCCATACGTTGACCTTGTAGACATTGTTTGCCCAGTTTTTTTGGTTGCAGCCACTGAAGCACAGTTGCCAGAAAAAATATGCCATATAAATGCTGAAAATAGTCATTTTTTGCCATACGTTGACCTTGTAGGCATTGTTTGCCCAGTTTTTTTGGCCGCAGCCACTGAAGCACAGAGGCCAGAAAAAATATGCCATATAAATGCTGAAAATAGTCATTTTTTTGGTCGCAGCCACTGAAGCACAGTTGCCAGAAAAATTATGCCATATAAATGCTGAAAATATGCATTTTTTTGGTTGCAGCCACTGAAGCACAGAGGCCAGAAAAATTATGCCATATAAATGCTGAAAATATAAATTTTTTTGGTTGCAGCCACTGAAGCACAGAGGCCAGAAAAATTATGCCATATAAATGCAGAAAATATGCATTTTTTTGGTCGCAGCCACTGAAGCACAGTTGCCAGAAAAATTATGCCATATAAATGCTGAAAATATAAATTTTTTTGGTTGCAGCCACTGAAGCACAGAGGCCAGAAAAATTATGCCATATAAATGCTGAAAATATGCATTTTTTTGGTCGCAGCCACTGAAGCACAGTTGCCAGAAAAATTATGCCATATAAATGCTGAAAATATGCATTTTTTTGGTTGCAGCCACTGAAGCACAGAGGCCAGAAAAATTATGCCATATAAATGCAGAAAATATGCATTTTTTTGGACGCAGCCACTGAAGCACAGTTGCCAGAAAAAATATGCCATATAAATGCTGAAAATAGTCATTTTTTGCCATACGTTGACCTTGTAGACATTGTTTGCCCAGTTTTTTTGGTTGCAGCCACTGAAGCACAGAGGCCAGAAAAAATTAAACCAGTAGGGTTTGCACCCTAGTTTGTAACGGTGGCGGAGGGAGGAGGAGGACGCTAAAGGACAGCTGTGTGTGGAGTCATGAGGCTTGAAGAGAAGGACAGCTGCATAGAAGTCAGAACAAGTCTTCCGGCGTGCAGTAACCCTCCGAGATCCACCCCTCATTCATTTTAATAAAGGTCAGGTAATCGACACTTTTGTGACCTAGGCGAGTTCTCTTCTCAGTTACAATCCCTCCTGCTGCACTGAAGGTCCTTTCTGAGAGCACACTTGAGGCTGGTCAAGACAAGAGGTTCATGGCAAATTGTGACAGCTCTGGCCACAGATCAAGCCTGCGCACCCAGTAGTCCAGGGGTTCATCGCTCCTCAGAGTGTCGATATCTGCAGTTAATGCCAGGTAGTCCGCTACCTGCCGGTCGAGGCGTTCTTTGAGGGTGGATCCAGAAGGGTTGTGGCGCTGCCTTGGACAGAAAAACATTTGCATGTCTGACGTTACAGACTGGCCAAAGGGCTTTGTCCTTGCAGGTGTGCTCGTGGCAGGATTACTGGCACCTCTGCCCCTGGAATGTTGATGAGTTCCTGAAGTGACATCACCCTTAAAAGCATTGTACAACATGTTTTGCAGGCTGGTTTGTAAATGCCGCATCTTTTCGGACTTGTGGTATGTTGGTAACATTTCTGACACTTTATGCTTGTACCGAGGGTCTAGTAGCGTTGCGACCCAGTACAGGTCCTTCTCCTTAAGCCTCTTGATACGGGGGTCCTTCAACAGGCATGACAGCATGAAAGACCCCATTCTCACAAGGTTGGATGCAGAGCTATCCATCTCCGCTTCCTCATTATCAAGGACTGCATCATCCACGGTCTCCTCCCCCCAGCCACGTACAAGACCAAGGGTCCCCAAAAGGTCACCACTAGCCCCCTGGGAAGCCTGCTCCTGTTGGTCCTCCTCCTCCTCCTCCACAAAGCCACCTTCCTCCTCTGACTCCACTTCTGGCACCTCTCCCTGCGTTGCAGCAGGTGCCTGGGTTCGTTCTGGTGATTCCGACCAGAAATCGTGCGCTTCCAGCTCCTCGTCACGCTGGTCTACAGCCTCATCTGTCACTCGTCGCACGGCACGCTCCAGGAAGAAAGCGAAGGGTATTAGGTCGCTGATGGTGCCTTCGGTGCGACTGACCATATTTGTCACCTCTTCAAAAGGTCGCATGAGCCTGCAGGCATCGCGCATAAGCACCCAGTAACGGGGGAAAAAAATCCCCAGCTGTGCAGATCCAGTCCTACCACCCAGTTCAAAAAGGTACTCGTTGACGGCCCTTTGTTGTTGCAGCAGACGTTCCAACATAAGGAGCGTTGAATTCCAGCGAGTCTGGCTGTCAGAAATCAAACGCCTGACTGGCATGTTGTAGCGCTGCTGAATGTCAGCAAGGCGTGCCATGGCTGTGTAGGAACATCTGAAATGGGCCGACACCTTTCTGGACTGGGTGAGAACGTCCTGGAATCCTGGGTACTTGGAGACAAAACGTTGGACTATTAAATTTAACACATGTGCCATGCAGGGCACATGTGTTAAATTGCCCAGTCTCAACGCTGCCAACAGATTGCTTCCATTGTCACACACCACTTTTCCGATCTGCAGTTGGTGTGGGGTCAGCCACCGATCGGCCTGTGACTGCAGAGATGACAGGAGTACAGATCCGGTATGGTTTTTGCTTTCCAGGCACGTCATCCCCAAGACAGCGTGACAACGGCGTACCTGGCACGTCGAATAGCCTAGGGGGAGCTGGGGGTGCACAGGTGTGGAGGAGGAGAAGGAGGACCCAGCAGCAGAGTAAGAAGAAGAAGAAGATGAGGTAGAGAGCGATGGAGGAGTAGAGGTGGTGGCAGAACCGCGTGCAATCCGTGGCGGTGACACCAACTCCACTGTTGTTGTTGAGCTACCCATTCCCTGCTTCCCAGCCATTACCAAGTTCACCCAGTGGGCAGTGTAGGTGACATACCTGCCCTGACCATGCTTGGAGGACCATGCGTCAGTAGTCATATGGACCTTTGGCCCAACACTAAGTGACAGAGATGCGGTAACTTGGCTCTGCACATGTTGGTACAGGTGTGGTATTCCCTTTTTAGAAAAAAAATTGCGGCTGGGTACCTTCCACTGCGGTGTCCCAATTGCTACAAATTTGCGGAAGGCCTCAGAGTCCACCAGCTGGTATGGTAAAAGCTGGCGGGCTAAGAGTGCAGACAAGCCAGCTGTCAGACGCCGGGCAAGGGGGTGACAGTCAGACATTGGCTTCTTACGCTCAAACATGGCCTTCACAGAAACTTGGCTGGTGGCAGATGACTGGGAATGGGAACAGGTGGTCAAGGTGGAAGGCGGAGTGGAGGGTGGTTCAGACGGGTCAAGGAGAGCAGAGGTAGAGCAGTAAGATGCTGGACCAGAAGGAGTGTGGCTTTTAGTTTGCCTGTTGCCTTTGAGGTGTTGCTCCCAAAGTGCTTTGTGCTTGCCGCTCATGTGCCTTCGCATAGAAGTTGTACCTATGTGGCTGTTGGGCTTACCAAGGCTCAGTTTCTGACTGCACTCATTGCAAATTACAATGCTTTTGTCAGAGGCACACACATTAAAAAAATCCCACACTGCTGACTTTTTGGAAGTGTGCGATCTGGCGGTAACAGTAGAAGTTGGCGGCATTGGCGGCAATGGCGGGTGCGTTGGCCGGCTGAACACAGGTGCCGATACATGTTGTTGCCCTACTGATCCCTGCGGGCTGTCCTCCCTGCTTCTTCTAAGTCTTATTCTCCTACTGCCTCTCTGACTCTCCGTCTCTCCATCTGAACTACCCTCCTCTTGCTCTCTTCTACTAGGCACCCACAAAACATCAATCTCCTCATCATCATTCTCCTCAGATGCATCAATTTCTTCTGACACATCACAGAAGGAAGCAGCAGCGGGGACCTCCTCCTCATCACTCATTATGTCCATCTCTATCGTGTTCTCTGCCAGAATTAAATCTGGTGTAAGGTCCTCATCTCCTTCATCTTCTTCTGGCAATAATGGTTGCGCATTACTCAGTTCAAGAAACTCATGGGAAAATAACTCCTCTGACCCCAGTGAAGAAGGGGCACCGGTGGTGGAGGAAGTGTTACGTGGGGTGGCCATAGCAGTGGAGGATGAGGAGGATGTTGTGGTAAAGTTAGAAACGGTAGAGGATGGGGTGTGCTGTGTAAGCCAGTCAACTACCTCTTCAGCATTTTGGGAGTTCAGGGTCATTGGCTTTTTAAAACTGGGCAATTTGCTAGGGCCACAGGATTGCATAGCAGCACGGCCCTAGCACGGCCTCTGCGTGGCGGCCTGCCTTTGCCTGGCATTATTTTTAAAAAAACAACAACAACAACAAAAACTCAGTTGGTTTTTCTGGAAACGATAATACACACAGCTAGATGGCGGGTTGAAGAAAACAGTGTGCAAATAATGCCTACAAGGTCAACGTATACACTACTACAGCGGTGGATACGGATTACGTAAAATATATGAATGCTGCTTGAAAAAAGTCACTCCGGTGTTTTTTCTGGAGACGGTAATATTATGGATATTTAGACAGAATGTGAACAAGGTCACACAGCTAGATGGCGGGTTGAAGAAACAGTGTGCAAATAATGCCTACAAGGTCAACGTATACACTACTACAGCGGTGGATACGGATTACGTAAAATATATGAATGCTGCTTGAAAAAAAGTAACTCAAGTGGTTTTTCTAGAGACGATAATATTATCAATATTTAGACAAAATGTGAACAAGCTCACACAGCTAGATGGCGGGTTGAAGAAAACAGTGTGCAAATAATGCCTACAAGGTCAACGTATACACTACTACAGCGGTGGATACGGATTACGTAAAATATATGAATGCTGCTTGAAAAAAGTCACTCCGGTGTTTTTTCTGGAGACGGTAATATTATGGATATTTAGACAGAATGTGAACAAGGTCACACAGCTAGATGGCGGGTTGAAGAAAACAGTGTGCAAATAATGCCTACAAGGTCAACGTATACACTACTACAGCGGTGGATACGGATTACGTAAAATATATGAATGCTGCTTGAAAAAAAGTAACTCAAGTGGTTTTTCTAGAGACGATAATATTATCAATATTTAGACAAAATGTGAACAAGCTCACACAGCTAGATGGCGGGTTGAAGAAAACAGTGTGCAAATAATGCCTACAAGGTCAACGTATACACTACTACAGCGGTGGATACGGATTACGTAAAATATATGAATGCTGCTTGAAAAAAAGTAACTCAAGTGGTTTTTCTAGAGACGATAATATTATCAATATTTAGACAAAATGTGAACAAGCTCACACAGCTAGATGGCGGGTTGAAGAAAACAGTGTGCAAATAATGCCTACAAGGTCAACGTATACACTACTACAGCGGTGGATACGGATTACGTAAAATATATGAATGCTGCTTGAAAAAGTCACTCCGGTGTTTTTCTGGAGACGGTAATATTATGGATATTTAGACAGAATGTGAACAAGGTCACACAGCTAGATGGCGGGTTGAAGAAAACAGTGTGCAAATAATGCCTACAAGGTCAACGTATACACTACTACAGCGGTGGATACGGATTACGTAAAATATATGAATGCTGCTTGAAAAAAAGTAACTCAAGTGGTTTTTCTAGAGACGATAATATTATCAATATTTAGACAAAATGTGAACAAGCTCACACAGCTAGATGGCGGGTTGAAGAAAACAGTGTGCAAATAATGCCTACAAGGTCAACGTATACACTACTACAGCGGTGGATACGGATTACGTAAAATATATTATGGCTGCTTGAAAAAAGTCACTCCGGTGTTTTTTCTGGAGACGGTAATATTATGGATATTTAGACAGAATGTGAACAAGGTCACACAGCTAGATGGCGGGTTGAAGAAAACAGTGTGCAAATAATGCCTACAAGGTCAACGTATACACTACTACAGCGGTGGATACGGATTACGTAAAATATATGAATGCTGCTTGAAAAAAGTCACTCCGGTGTTTTTTCTGGAGACGGTAATATTATGGATATTTAGACAGAATGTGAACAAGGTCACACAGCTAGATGGCGGGTTGAAGAAAACAGTGTGCAAATAATGCCTACAGGGCAAATAATGCCTAAAAGGTCAACTTATACACTACTACAGCGGTTGTAAAATAAAAAAAAGTAAAATAAAAAAAAAATGAATATTAAAAAAAAAAAATGAATATTAAAAAAAAAAATTAAAGTTGGTGCTGCTGAACTACTAGGAGCAGCAGATTAGCACACCAGTCCCACTCCCCAACACTGCTAGACTAATAGCACTGGGCTCTTATAGTAGTAGTAGTAGTAGTAGTAAAACAACAAAAAAATAAATAAAAGCAGTCCTTACAAGGACTACTGTTATTGCAGCAGTCAGCAGATGAGATCAGAAGCAGGACAGCTGCCCACTGCAGCTACATACAGAGCACTGCAGTAGAAGGTAGATTACTAGCCAGCAAAGCTACCTAAGCTTAAATGTCCCTCAAACCCCTGCAGACTTCTGTCCCTCCAATAACAGAGCAGTATCAAAACGATTACTAGCCAGCAAACTTTCAACTGTCCCTGAAATCACTAACAGGCAGCAGCTCTCTCCCTACACTATCTCTTCAGCACACACAGGCAGAGTGAAAAAACGCTGCAGGGCTTCGGTTTTTATAGGGAAGGGGAGTGGTCCAGGGGAGAGCTTCCTGATTGGCTGCCATGTACCTGCTGGTCTGGGGTGAGAGGGCAAAAAAAAGCGCCAACAATGGCGAACCCAAAATGGCGAACGTCGCGCGACGTTCGCGAACTTCCGGCGAGCGCGAACACCCGATGTTCGCGCGAACAAGTTCGCCGGCGAACAGTTCGCGACATCTCTATTTATTACGACATAACTGCAGAATAAGTAGCAATAACGTATAATATCTTGTGGTTTTTTTTTTACTGTTCTCTCCTTTTCAGATTGGCACATACAGTGCCTATTGATTAAGAGACTGGTTGCACAAATGGCAGTAATTTTGCGGACAAAAGAATGTTCAATAATAAAACAATTTAAAAGCTGTTTGGCATGTTTGCTTGAGTAGGCTGCAGTTTGGGACATTTTCAAATGTAATAAAAGAAATAAAACAATAATACTGTTTTCTGTTAAAGGTACCTAAAGATCTAAGTTCTGGCAGCAGGGTTACCATTATTTATGATTCAGAATAAAATAGTACAAGCTTTGGCCTCTATAAGAACCACACTCTTAGGGGGTTATTTACTAATCTGAATTTATCTCATATCAATAAAAATAACTCGACCAAACTCCCAATGCCGGGTTGTAGTTTATTTATTTATTTATTAAAAAACTAGATTTCATCAGTTAGTGGAAAAACTCGATAAAATCAAGCAAAATCGTACAAATTTGATTTGACTTTTTTCTCGAATTGATTGATTTTTCCAAGTTTGGACTGAAAACCCTGAAAAGGTTGTATTTTCAGGCTAAACTTAGCGCAGACCAATATAACTTCAAATTGGTATAGGTGCCTCTCCTATTGACTTGACAGGTCTGAGTTGGCAGATTTTCGGATTCTGGCTTTTTGCAGCATCAGGCTTTTTTCCACAAAATATTCAAGTTTTTGCCCCAAAAAGCTCAACCATATAAATTTGAGGTTTAGTAAATAACCCCCTTAAAATTTCCAAATGCATCATTTCACTAACACTAGTGCTACATTCCTCTAATATTTTGGGAATCCCCCCAGGGTTATGAGCTTTTCTGAAAAATCAGCCTAAACAATTTCATAAGCTCCAAAAAAGGCATTTGGTAATGCTAACTTTATGGACTTAAACCTGTATGTTACGCCTCATTTACAAGCAGGGAGGCAGTGTGCAAAGTACTAAGCATAGACACAAGTGACCATATGGTTTGCACATTTTCCTCAGACATCCTGCAAAAAATGATTGGCCGCAAGTCTCCACCTGTTAGTGGAAGGGGCAGAGTGGACTCATTCACCCAGGCATACATACTCCACCATTAATGGTATCTGCCATCATAACATTATCCAGTATTCAGCAACCTGGCTGCTCTCATTGCGAAGAACCACTTCTATTGCTCCAAGTGAAAATACTTGTGCCACTTAGTGCTCTTCCATCTCTGCCTGGGGGTAAATGTTCCCCAATGTTTGTAAGAATGGAAGCCTTTGGTTTATTCTCTGCAAATTCTGCAAGTTTCCTGGAAGAAATAAATAATTGAAACTTGTTTTCATGTCGTCCTATTCTGCTAGTGTCTGCAAGAACTAGGTGGTGTTTGAGCCTAAAAACATGCATTTGCTATAAAGGAATCCTTCAGAGTGTTTGGAATCTCAAAAAGTATGTTTTTCGCTTGCTATGAAAACCTATACTTGTATGTTTAGAAGTGAATTCAAGATCTGCTAGTGTTGAACAATATTCTTCAGATGATAGAAATATGGAGTAAATTTTAGCAGCCTTTACATGAAAAGAAACACACGACAGCTGTCATGAGTGTAAGTGGCTCTTGTACAGATTCATTAAAATAAATTGAATTTTTACTGTACGGCTGCATATGAGAGATGACACAGATATTAGCCAAGTACTAAGACTTTGTATCAAAGATATTCTGCTGTGGACTGTAATAAAATACGTTTCTCCCCGTTCAGCCTTCTTCAAAAGCATCTGCCATCAGTCAGTCTAAGCATTTTATTAGGGAATGAATCAGCAGTCTGTTATGTAGAAATTGCCATTCTACGGCTATCAATCATAAAGCCACCTTCTATTCTTCACAAGTGTTACAGTATAAAAAGACACTGTATACAGAATATGTTATTTTAGGCTCCTACCTTTCTTATTATTTTGGTCAGTACAATTTTGAAATAAACTCATTTAGGGGGTTATTTATCAAAGTTTTATATACATCGAATGAACTTACAACTGAAATGGTATCTTACAGTATGTAAGAGAATAAACCCCATTCTGTGAGTTTGAGTTGCGAAACCCGAAAACTCAAATTAATTGAGTTTTCTGCTGTAAAAAAACAATTATTTGAGTTTTTGGCCTAAGAAAAAAACTCGAACATCATGAAGGCTATTAACATCCTCAGATGGTTTAAGGAACATCCACCATTGACTCCTACATGCCCTTGACAGCTTTTGGATGGTGTATTTTTAGATTCAAGCTATTTCCAGCATCTGGGTATAATAAATATCAAAAAACGCGAGTTTTTTAAAAAACTAAAAATTTTTTAATTTTTTTAACTGAAAATATGAGTTTTGACAAATAAATCAACTCGAAAAACTCTAATTTTCATGGAAAGGACAACTCGAACCTTAATAAATCTGCCCCCTAGTGTCCTGTATAAAATTCTGATTTACTACAAAGGCTTTGCAGTTTTTATCATTATTCTTATAAAGCATTAATAGCATTCGTTGGAAAACTTTTTGAGCTTCAACTTTTTTACTCCATTTTAATTCAAATTCAAATTTTTTAATAAAACAGTACACTGGACGTTATCCAAACTAACATATAAGTAATTTTTATTGAAAGCAAAACAATCCTATTGGGTTTACTTCATGATTTTAGTAGCCTTAAAGTATGAAGATACAAATTACATAAAGATCTCTTATCCTGAATTCTCCATGCCATACTATACTATTAAGTCCCTATATAATGAGGAAAGTGTATTACTCTGGATCTGCCAGTATGTATTTTTATAGTGAATGAGTTATATATGAAGAGCAGACCACAGTACACCATGGCATAATGCTAGTATTCATTTTAATATAAATAAATTTATTTATGAGTCATGGGACATAGTAAGCCATCGGAAACAACTTCTAAGATAAAGGTTGCTTCATTTAAAGCCCCTTTTTATTTACAGTAAACAAGCCCAAATTGTTCAGCCGGTGATTAAGTATAACAGCGATTACTTTACTGAAAGACTCTCATATTCTTGATTTGTTTTAAATTTAGCATAATGTTCATCTTTTTTGGTTAGCTTGGCCCTGTTCATTAGGGTGTTTTACCTCTTAGCTACCACCAAACTAAAATCCTCATTGGAAAGACTAACATTTGGCTGTTGGATTCAATTCTCCAAAGTGACCACATTTGTCAAAGCACAGTGTCATACTCAGAGAACCTGAGATTTAAGGCCCACTAGCAAAATGCAAAACTGTATGTATTATATACAGTGTAGGTGAATGGTAGGCTGGCAGGGTATTCATGGTACTATTTATGGTTAGCACTGTAGTTACTATTGCTGCCTTGCTGAACTGAGATCCTGAATTTGATTCTAACCAGGGCATTATCTGTATGTTTGTAGGTTCTCCTTGAGTCTGTAAAGGTTTATTTCTACAGTGTACAGGAAACAAATGACTTCTGATTATGCATCTTTTAAAAATATTTGCATACAACATCTACTGCAACCCCACAGTCCAACTTCTTACTAGACTAAGACTGCCCAGGTGAGAGAGAAGCTTAATAAAACTGCTGGGATTAAGAGCCTTTTTGCTAGTGGATCCTTTTAGCCTTAATGACTGAGTAAGATGTCAAAGCAAAAATTAGCTAAATGTTCTCAGCTAAAATATCAGCCTACAAAAGAGGGGGATCAATGCATATTTCCTGGTCCCGCTTTATTAATTTAGTATCTATGCAAGTGCATATATCTTCAAGTTAAAGAAAATCTGATCATAAAATTGTCAAGCCACCATACCATGTTGAGATAAACCCAACATGCAGGTAGGTGCCAGCCTGTAAAAAGTATGACAAAAAGGATAATAGCTAAAACCACCAAATGTGTTTTATCTTGATGTGGTATAGGGGCTTGACAATTTCATGGTTAGGACTTTGTAACTGAAAACCCCTGTTTTTGAAAACATATGAACTTCAGAAGATACTAAGGGGGTTATTTATCAAGGTCTGAATTTATCTCAATATCGCCTGCTACAAACTCCGATCTAAGCTGCTCGGGTTTTTAACGCTTATGTATTATTATATTTAGTGATGGGCGCCCGTTTTTCCGACGCCGGCGCCCGTTTTTGACGCCGGCGTCCGTTTTTTCGAAAAAAAAATTTTGACGCCGGCGAATTTTTGCCGCGAATTTTCGCGGGCGTTTCGCAAATTTATTCGCTGGCGGCAAAACGCGCAAATTCGCCGCAAATTTGCACCTGGCGAATAAATTCGCCCATCACTAATTATATTTTCCCAAAAATCACCTTTGCGGATAAAGCTCAGATTTTCACGATTTTTTTGTGACTTTTCCCCGAAAACTCTGAATTTTTCCGAGTTTTCATCCGAAAGCTCCGAAAACATTGTGAAATTGCCCGAAACCCCGACACAACCAAAAATCAATGGGACTGTTCCCATTGAATTTTTTGCAACCTTGACAGGTTTGAGATGCCGTGTTTTTATATTCAGGCTTTTTAGCCCGAATATAAAAACATATAAAAATTCGTGATTTTTTCAAAAGCCTATTATCACACAATTTTTTTTTCAGATTTCGGGGAATTTCCGGTATTCTGAGTTTAGTAAATAACCTCCTAAATTATAAATGAATCAGTGGATCAAGGGTTCTGCATTCACCTATCCCCCCTCTTTTGTATGCTTGTAGTTAATATGGCTAGATCAGTTGCACTTCTATTGCATCAATATTTTACTTAGCCTCTGAGTGCTTCCACAATCCCTCTTTTGTGTATTTCAGCTAAAATATAGATATTTCAATATGGATTTGAATACACTAGCTTAGGTTTTCAATGTACTTATCACATGAGTGATAAGTAAACCTTCAAAATAAAAGAATGTATAACGGATTAGGCTGCTATTCCAAGGACTTTTGCAATGTACATTCATTATTTATTTTGTTTTTATTCCAAGATATTAAAGGATACATGAACTGTTAACATGAATACATTTTGTTACAACAGCACCACCTGCTGGTCATTTTCTGACCAGTCTGACCACCAAGTAGTCAAGAACGTTATCAGGAGAAAGAAAGAGGCTGCTCTGATGTTTTTCTGGTTAGGAAAGATTTGAAAAAGGTTTCTAATTTTTTTTTACTAAGCAGAAGAACATCAGAGCAGCCTCTTTCTTTCTCCTGACAACTTCCTTGACTATTTGGTGGTTGGAAAATGACCAGCAGGTGGTGGTGCTGTAACAAAAATCATTGATGGTAACAGTACATGTATCCTTTAATATCTTGGAATTAAAAAATAAATAAATAATAAATGTACCGGTATATTGCAAAAGTTTTTAGAATAGCAATCTTATCAATTTTACATTCACTTATTTTTAAGGTTTACTTATCCTTTAACCATCTCCCACTGACACTGTATATCAGCATTCACATTTATGGAAGTATCTCTACGTTTGCTGCTTTCATGTCGAAGCTTTCTCCTGCCCTCCCTTTCTCCATCCCCTTCTGTATCTCCTGACATATTGGTAGAAAGAAGAGACAGCCTTGAAGCAAGATGTGCATACTCTGTAACTCACCTCTGAGTCTTATTTCAATATGACCTTATTCACAGAATCCGGCTGAGTACATGATTTGAAGTGTTAAAAAAAGCCGAGCGGTGCATTGTGAAATGTATCTCATACAGCTGCCGGAACTTACTTGTTGTGCGCAGTGGGGGGAAAATGTTCAACATTAGGAGGTGTCAAATGTGAAAAGTTTTGGGAAGGTTTTGCATAGGTGCCGCCAAATTGTCTTCATTGAGAAAGCGCATTTAAGTGTCTGTTTCAAAACAAATTTATAATGCACAAAAAGGAAAGGCGAGAAATGTATTCTGACATTTTGTTCAATCTCGACGATGAAAGCTATTTTGTTCCCAGTGCTAATGTTATGTTGCAGAATATCACATAAGAAATGATACTTGCTCTTTTACATACTCCGATTCTTGACTGGAAGAAAAGACTTGTTCACCCATTACAGATATTATTTCATTAGTATTCTGGTCTAATGCCACAGTGCCAACGTCTTACAATGCAGAGCTTTTAAGCAGACAGTTGAAACATCTGAATTACCACTTTGTACAGAAAGCAATATTTTTCCTAAATTTATTGCACTCTCTGCCACCGAGCAATTATTTCCAAATGCTGGCATACCGCTGCATGATGTAGTGCTCACTTTGATGTTTCTTGATATTGTTGTTGACTGGTGTACAATTTCCAAAATATTATTAAAAATAGGATCTGTGACAAGTGTACTCCATAAGCATAGTGTGGCATTTAGATGAAGAGAAGCAGAAAATGATTGTTGCCGTGTCTGTGAGCTGAATCTAAATGAAGTGCGGTTTATTACCGACACCTTTTTTTCTTTTTTTCTTTGCCGAGTCTTTAAGAGCAATAAATGTTAATCTTAAAATAGTTGTATATGCAGCAACTTTAATAGAAATGGCATTTCAAATGAAAGTTGTTTAAATCAGAAAGGTCCCCTACACTTAAAACCCATCTTTATTTTTTTTTTTATAGGAGATGTGTAATCACTATCACTTGTATTTCCAGCAGGTGGAGTAATGTAATGAAAGGTGCAAAGCTTGTTACAGTTCTAGTAACCCATAGCATCCAATCAGCAGGTAGCATTTACTCAACAGCTTATTAATCAAAAGCAAACATCTAATTGGTATTTAGACCTTGGCAAACTTTGCACTATTTAATTAATAACATAAATTGTGTGGCCTCGTCCAAACTGGGTGTTTTGTTATATGGTATTTCAAATGATTGAATCTGGGCCTTATTGATATAGAGTGCATTACTATTGATCCTGTAAAAGTCTATTTGGCAAATATAAATTTAGGTTGGATTTAAAAAAGAAGTATTGTTGACACAGTGCAGGCATTAACTTCCAACTAGTTATGGGCAAATTTGTTGCATTTTGCTTCGCCGAAAAATTAGCGAAATTGTCAAAAAGCAAATTTTGACGCCCACATAAATTTTGACGTCCAGATCAGGGCGTGCGAATAATGTTAATGCATGATAGTTTTGACACGATTGACTATTCCAGCGCGCGTCTGAATTTTTTGGACACTGGCGTATTTTCAACACTGTTCGCAAATTTATTTGCCAGCGGCGAAACGCAGAGATTCATCACAAATTTGTGCCTGCCAAATTTATTTGCCAATCACTACTTCCAACCAGTCATTTACCTTGTATGACAATTTCACATATCGTCTATTTTATACGCCTGCGTAAATCTGGATCAGTCTTTAACTAATAAATTCTTTTTCCTAAGCAGCCCTGAGAAAATGAGCAGCCCTGAGAAAATGAGTGCAATGTATACATATTATACTGTATGTCACGTAATGTTTAATAACCTATGGTCTTTTAAACCATTTTTTTTTCTGCAGCACATCAATATATTGGCTAACATATTTCCATCAATGTATGTTTTTTGCCCCTGCCCAACACTATCAAGGAAAACTCTGGAAGTTCCCCAGAACAGTGATGAATACAAGCACTCTGACATTGTCCTCAAACTAAACTGTCCAAAGCTTTGCTAATCATTATCACATAGTTATTCTAATATACAGGGATCCACAACAGACATTTCTTCTCTTTAAGGCAGTCTATTTACACACAGGGGTGACCATTTCAGGATACATAACAAGCGTCTGACTGAGCCGGTGGGGCCCGGGCTCTTGTGGGCCCCATCGGCCCAGATCCTAATCTTAATGCCGGCGACCTCCCTTTGTCAGGAGGTCGCAGCAAAAACAAAAAATTTTGTGTGTGTGCACAAACCTGGCGCAGTGTGCATGTGCACAGATCCGGCGCCGCGCGCATACTCACGAATGCGATGCGCAGTAGCCCCATTGGGCCCCAAAGAGAAAATAGAAAGTAATTTGAAAGTGTTGTTATTTCTGGTGATCTATCACAAAACAACTAGTTGTTTGACGGTGAACAACCCCTTTAATAGTCTCACTAGAATTAAATACTTTTCGACTTTTCGTGGAAAGTGAGCGCCAATAAGTGAGCTGGACTATTGTATTGGAATACCTGGCTTACCTGTCCCTTCCAGAATACTTCAGCTTCCCTGATCTGGCTACTTAAGATAAACCCTTCTCTGTTTATTAACACCTTTCCTGGCATTTACATCTCTTACTGGGGAGAAATTAAAGGAAAAACTCACCTTTTTACTCATTTCTTTGGCCACTCTACCACAATAGATTTGTTACTCAAACTACTCAAGACCTGTGTTTTTTTGGATAAGGGGTCTATCTATAATTTGGATCACCATACTTTAAGACTAAAAAAATGTGTGTATATATATATATATATAGATATATCTATATCTATATCTATCTATATCTATATCTATCTATATCTCTCTATCTATCTATATCTCTCTATCTATCTATATCTATCTATCTATCTATCTATATATATATATATATATATATATATATACACTGTATATTTCTAACTTTGAGGAAGGCTGGGGTAACAGCCAAAATGTTAGTGTGAACAATAAATGAACATAAGTCCTGCGAGTGCAGCTTCTTTGAGATATATATTATTTTATTTATTATATAGCTTATATATTAAATAAACCCAATACGATTGGTTTGCCATCAATATAGATTCATGCAGCTTAGTTATCATGAAGTCAAGCTGTTTTATTATTACAGAGAAAAGGGAACTCATTTTGATGCTAAAACAGGTATGAGATCCATTATCTGGAAATCTGTTATCCAGAAAGCTCTGAATTATGGTAATGGTAATTATTTGATTTGAATTGACTCTATGGGAGTCGACCTTACCATAATTCAGAGCTTTCTGGATAACGGGTTTCCAGATAATGGATCTCATACCTGTATTACCATGTGCAATAAAGAAATGTGAGGTTACAAGCAAGGCAAACAAGATTTACTTTTTATTTCCATTCTACCAATGCATTCATGCAGCATATTTATGTACAGTGCGCTGGATCTCCAACATCATAATAAGAGTCAGTAAGAGGTTAATGACAATGTGTATTTAATTGCAGGCATAATGTTTTTTATTAAGATACAATTGTTCTCATTAATAAATAAAATCTAATCTAGAAGGATTTGCTTACAGCACAAATTCATGTCCATGCATTAAAGAATATTGCAAACACAAATCATGAGAATTCCAATAATGTGCTGTAAGTTAGAAATGTGAACATTGCTTTTCTAAATACATATCATTAGCAGATTAAGCACCCACCATGCAGAGTCATGTATGTGTATGTGGTTCGAATATTTTATAGGCAAAACAGCGATGGGGGCAGGGGCAAAACATATGTATTTGTCACGTCGCAATAATTTCTGTTGCCCTGTATCTAAAATATTAATTATTTGGGATTGTATAATAGTTCTGAAACAGACTGCAATATTCTAGTTTCCTTTTTGGTCAATGCATTTTCTTCTTAATTGCCAATCTTTAATATGTGAACTAACTGATGTGTTTGACTTCAAGCTTGCTCCTCTAGGGATAAAAATCTACTGGCTGTGAAATTAGAGCTAACCGGAGCAAATTAACTCCTATACTTCCTTTTTAATTTTGTCAGCAATTGCTGTTTCTCATGAGTGACACATGAACCTATTGTACACTGTAAAATTAATAAGATCTCCCCAAGCATGAGGTGTTATGCTCAGAACAAGGAAGGCTGTGCCATAATATGACCTTAATTTTAAATGCTTTGTTGAATTAATTATGGGTAATTACTCTTTTTAATATCAAGTAGCGTTTTGTATAGTGAGATTATTAGTTCATGTAACTAAGCCACTCGAAATCAGACACAAACTCAAATTTAGATTTTTTTTTCTTGGCATGGATGATTAATAATTTTTTCTTCGTTTTGTGTTTTAATTCTTTTTTGATTTTAGTACTTTTTAAACATGATTACTGTAGCAAAGATCTTGTAAAAACGCAATTATAACATGACAGGTTGTTGGCTGTTCTTCAGCCAGCTTATATGTTTTCTATTTAATTTAACTTTGCAAATTCCTGTTCTCCTGACTGGAGTCATGATTTCTGCTAGATACAATGGTTGGATTGAAAGCTGTTACTCCCAATATGAAATACATTTCAAGCCTTTTTATTTTATTTGTATACATGCCACTGGCACTGCAGGATCCCGGAAAGCACTTTAAGTAGCTAACTATTCTCTTCTTCTAGCTAAAATCCATCAATATTATTCATAGCAACAGAAAAAAAAAACTAACCATAGTTGGGTAGTTAAAAAAAGAGTTATACAAGTATAGGAACCCAAAATCACATTTTCCATAAACCAATGTAACCATGTGGCCCTATTTTAATCAAACTTGATTTTCCCATAGCAAAACAATCCTATTGGCTTTTTTTGTTTTCTATATATGTAAATTGCTATGCCTTACATTAGTATCTTCTTACTCTGAAAAGTGCTATGAGAGATGGTATATAAATAATCATAAAAATGTTTATATTTTTAATAGCCTTAAGGCAAGATGCTCAAAACTACATACAAGCCCTTATATGTACTGTTAGATACATTCATCTGTAAGAATATCAGCATCCTGAACATATTTTCAACAAAATAAGAAAAGCCTATTACAAATCAAAAGCAAATCCATAAAAGATGTAATTAATTAGACCATTAAATCTTTAAATAGACAGTCCATGCACAGATAATACCATATCCCATAACAGCAATTAAAGGGCATGTAAAGTCTAAAATAGAATAAGGCTAGAAATGCTGTATTTTGTATACTAAATATAAACATGAACTTACTGCACCACAAGCCTAATCAAACAAATAATTTATGATTTCAAAGTTGGCTACAGGGGGTCACCATCTTGTAACTTTGTTAAACATCTTTGCAAGACTAAGACTGTGCTCAGTGTGGTCTGGGCTGCTTAGGGATCGTCATAAACAAAGCTGCTTGAGTTCTGCATGGCTGGGAAGTAAGGCGGGGGCTCCCCCTGCTGTTCATAAGTATGATTGTTTCCCTGATCAGCAGTTAGGGACCATCTGACAATTCCTATCCACAGCAGTAAATGAAGGGAGAATTTCACTGCATACAGTCAAGTTTCTGATAAAAACGGTACACATTTTTTAATTAAAGTATTTGGGAGATAGGTTTCTTTTTCATTAAAGAAAGTAAAAATGGGATTTTATTTTTTAAGTCTTCTAGGTCTTTAGTACCATGACCCTAAATCTTTTTTATGAAGGTATACATCATGTTATGCCACAAACTAAAGATTTACTGTAACATTTTATGTATTTGCATATTTCACACTTGCAAAGGAGAAGGGACACAAATATGACAAAGATATCAACTTTTTTGGTTGCCTCAAAAAGCCTGGTTTTACTTTCTTCAATAAGTAGTCTATAATGTCAATTCATAAACTAACAATGCATTCTGTGCGAGATCTGTCCAAAGTCATAAAAAATTAGAAATGGAATAGTAGGAGTTCAGAACTTGATAAGGCATTTGGTAAGGTGAGAACTGATCACTCTCTTTGCAAAATAATACTTCTGAGTAAATTTAGTTATTAGCTCCTTTCCACACCACACCTTTCATCACTGACTACAGAAAAAAAACAGTGATAAAAGTTACAGTAATAACAGTAGTACAACCGTACTTTGTACTTGAACCCAACAAGAATATAATAAATCCATGCTGAAGTCAAAACAATCCTATCAGATTTATTTTGTTTAAATTTTAGATTTTTTTTTCTAGTGACAAGGTCCATACCTCTCTCTCTCAAGTAACTACCAAAATATTTATCCATGTCTTTATACTATCTTGCAACCGACTACTAACACCTCCCATATTCCCACCTCTTCCCCAGCTAAAATGAAGCTTCATTGCTAGATTCCTCTTGCTCTCTTTTAAGTGAGAGCACACCCTCTCCTACTGTTAAATCTATACCATGGCTCCCTGTCAAGTAAAGAATATCTTACAAAATCCTTAAACTAACATTCTCTTCACTCCTCTAAACGCTACACTTATATATATTTATATATGTCTCTATATGTTTCTGGTCATCTCTTGTGTTCCTCCATCTTGTCCCAACCACATTCACTTCCATATCAAATTTATTTTTCTTGCTACTCTTTGCTTTTGGAATTCCATCTCCTGAATTCCTCCTTAAGGAATTATCCCTCCGATTCTTCAAAACTAAACTCAGATCTCACCTCTTGCAGCACTAACTTGAGATTTGGTCCAATCTTGGCCCAATGGTTGGATCAAAACCATTGGAAACCATTGGAAATAGCAATGATTACCTTTATTTTTTCCTGTAAGTAATCAATCCATTTATATTGTAAACTTTGTGGGGCAGGAACTTTTTTCCTTTTGTACCTTTTTCTATTTTTAATGTTTAATTCCCTGTACTATTATTGCATTGTATAAACGAACAGGGCTGTGAGCACAGTAGAACTATATAAATGAAGAGATTGATCTTTACATTTTAATAACATAGAAAATCTGTGTTAACTATGTTTTTAAAACAAGTTCATCATTAACTGCAAACATCTGCTTGCAGAACTTGCTTGTGTATCTATATGTAAAACATAAGTAATGAAATATTTTTTTTGTATATTCGATAACATTTTGCTTTTTTTATTTTTCTTTGTCTTACTTAGATGTGTAAGTACTGGTGACTTTTATAAGCTGACTACTGCATTGCCATGGCAACAGAATGAGAAAAAAAAACATTTACAGAAGAAGGCAGTTTACAGTTACTTCGCGACTAGGCCTCAACCGCTCCAGATTCAGTTTAATTTGCAACCTCATAAGTCTTTAAAATGGCACACCAGTCCTTGGCAGCATCTGTTCCTGCATTCTTTGTATAAATCGATCCCTGCCGAAGAAGCACTATGAACATTTTTGGCTTAAAGGCTCAACAACATTAGTTTAAACGTGTCCTTCGCAAGGCGGAAAGAATGCATTCACAGCGACGTAAATATTTTTCTTTTAATGTTATTGTACCCATAACCAAACCTAAAACTGTTTATCGGTCAGATTTGTGCGTGCGCGTTCTTCATTTCAACACAGGCCAGAGATTTTCCTAGATGAAAATACAACTTGCGGCTGTAACCAACGTGTCTGAAGAACTCATGTTGTGTCCACTCAACCGAGACACTTCGAGAAATACTCTAAAGGCTTTCTTAATGAGTTCATGTTAATAAGATTACCAATCAGCATATGACAAGAAGAAAAGCAATGCAGAGCTGGAATGTTGAAGTAACAGATTAAAGATACATTCACGGTGCAACTAATATGTAATAAGATGATGCTTAAACACATTGTAAGCCTGTTAGAAATAATTACAGTACCTTCACTTCTTCCTTGCTGGGAAGCATAAAAAATATGATACTTAGAATCTCTGCCGAAATGGGATATTTGTCTGAAATACATTCACCCGTATAACATATCTTACACGCATTATAATGTACAGTTAGCGGCTGTAGAGAGTAGTGCAGGCAACCTTTGCATAGGGTGTTTAAGATACATCTTCAACAGATAATATGATCCCATGTATATTTTTTTTAATATTCCCTAATTTTTTATGCACAATAACGCTGTTATTTTCAGTTGTCAACTTTGGTTGACATGGATTTGCCTCTCCTTACTTATTTTAAAATTCAATGCTTAATGTCAACTATTCTCCAAAAGAATTCTTTTAAGGCCTGGCTGCATTAGAGTGTCATTAGAAGTCAGAATAAAAAAACAAAAATCTGTGATCTATGTCTTGATGCTTGCTGTATTCTAAAGCTCAGTCGTAAAGCATACCAGGACTGCTGTGAACTTCTTCATAGAAGGAAGGATGCCTGGATGATTACAATTCTACACTGAATACACACCCTCATATGCAAATATTTTCAGATCAATAAGTACGTTTTTGTCACAGGACTCTACTGTTTTACTCCACATTACACTCATGGGTTTATTTATCAAAAATCTAATTTGTGAGTTTTTTTGATATTTTGAATAAGCTCAGAGTTTAAAAAAACTTGAATGTTTGCTTATTTATTAAAAAAAACGAAATATAAAAAATTGATTGAATAAAATTGTGGTAAAATGTGAGTTTATAAGCTCAAAAAACTAAAATTTGTGAGTTTACAAAGTCAAAAATCTTGAAAAATTTTTTTTGCTAAGGATAACTCCAATTGACTTCTTCATGAAGCTTTTAGATGCAGAAGTTTTACATTCGAGTCTTTAGAGTCTTTCGTGCTCAATAAATATCAAACATTTAAGTTTTTGCAAATAAAACTCGAAAATATCATTTTGAAAAATTTGAATTGCGGCAACATTTTCAATTAGAACGTTTATAAATCACCCCCACAATGCAATGCAGCAATATTGCATTTTATTTTGATGTTTTTGATTTTTTCACATTGGTTTGCATGTTGAGTGACATTTTCTAAAAGTTATTGAAGAAATAAAAGTAATTTGTACACTATTCTATAGAATTAAATAATTATCCCAGGAAAACAGTACAAAAGACTATCACATAAATATGACTAAATAAACAGAGCAGGTGTTCTCAATCATTCTCTGCCAAAGAGTTTTGCAATGGATTGCAGATCTCCTTGACCTGAATTCAATTCACCTTCATCGTAAAGTTAATGTAATAATCTGTATGTGTGTTGCTGAGAGAGAGATAGAGAGAGGAATAAAGCAATGCATTCTCTCTACCCATTAAGTTGCAGGTTTGTATGGTGTTTTAGGTAGATTTCTATTTTTAACTACTTTTTTTTTCTTTTGTCCTTGGGATTGGTCTATAATTATAGCAAGTGCATCATATCAAACGACAGTATGTCACCCACACATCTATTTAACACAAGAACAGAAATAACAGAAATATTTTTAATAGTCTTTGAGAAATAAGAAAAAAATGCATCAAGTTTAAGATATTTTATTCTGTGAGCATGAAAAATGACAACATTCTGTGTGTGTTGAGGTAAGTATATTATGTTATTGGAGCTGGAGACACATTTTTATAAAAATATTGTGACTAGAAATAAGCAAGTCATTTTGTCTGGATCTTAATTCTGTAAGAATCCTAGTATTTGTGACGTGGGAATGAATCCTCAGTTTCTGTTATGTTATTTGGTACGGATTTACTTTTTGTTATGAGTCAGTGCAGGTTGTTTGATTCAATTTAAGCTGCAAACTGAAACCATCGAAAATGCCACTCGTCTCTACTGATACCATTTTTCATTAAGTTATACAGGAGCTTGGAAAGAATATTAGATAACTTTATTAGTGGTGCAAAGTTTGAATAACCTATTGCAGCCAAACAAATAGCTGCCTTAGACAGGTGGTACTAAATTCTACCGGGCTGATTTCTGAAAATCACAATCCTGGCATTCGAGTTTTGTGAATTCAAATGTTAAGGATTTATCAATGGAAACTTCTAGTTAGAATTTTTAAAACAACAGGAACTATGTGATTTTCACGATTTTCACGTTTTTTTCTATGACGTAATGCAGCAGAGTTTCTTTCGATTCAAGTTTTTCCGTAAATACACAATAAACCGCCCTCCCTCCACCCACGCCTGCCTGAGACTTCCAGGTTCCTTTTATAGACTGGCGCCAACCCTCCCCACCGATGTTACAAAAAGGGGCGGGCGATAAGGCGCACATCTGTATAAAAAAAGGAAGCCGGAAGCGGGGAGAGCAGGAAGAACAGTTCAACCTGGACCTGCCCACCACCCGCAACTGAGGTGCGAGGTCGGCTGAACCCGCCCAACCCATGGGTCCCACGAGTATCGAGTCGACCCGCACATCACTAATACACAGCATTCAAGTTTAAAAAAATATATATTGCTGAAAAAAAAAATAAAGTTTCTTTTCTGCTATCAAGTTTTAGAAAAGACTTAAAAGTAGAAAATCCGTGAATCAGCCATACTCTGCTGATCTGTTGCTATGGGTTATTAGTCATTGTGCAAAGTCTTTGCCGTTAATTGCAGTCCACACTAGACTTCTCTACCCTTGTGCTGATGTTTCTTGCATTATTGGATTCAATAAGCTAGTTTCAAAATAAAGTGACAGATGCATTTTTAATTAGAACTTCTACTGTATTTTTTTTTATTTGTTCTTTAGGCCATGTATTGTACTTAAAAATGATTTAATAAATAATATTGCAAACAATGCATGCACTTAAATGGTAGTTATAAGGTGCATTACATTAAATTCAGAAAGATGTTTCTTATCCAAAGCTTCACAGATTGGGCCAAATTCAATTCAGTGAGAAAAGGGTTTTATCACATGAAAACTCACAAGATTCAATTTGAGATGCAATTCAATTCAGAAAAACTAGAAGTGAATTAAGTGTAACGTTTTTTCTCCTCGCACCATGAGTTTTCACGTGATAAACTATGAGATAACTTTTTCTTACTGAATTAAATCTGGTCCATTATGTGGTATGCTCTGGTGATATAGGATGTCCTTGTATTATAGCTCGGACTTATAATTACTTGCCACGGTTGGACAACAAAATACAACAATATTAGAAAAGGGAAAAAATTGATCCTTTCTGACACTTCATATAAAAACAAAAGAAATAAAGACAACAAAAAAGAGTTATGGAATTGAACAATACATAGTACACATGGCACTTTTACAGTTCTTCACATTATACACATTTCAGAGAACCATTTTTGAGACGTGGTCATTTCCCTAACCTTTAGAGATCCAGAGAAACTCCCAGTGTTTCAAACATTTCTAGAGCATATATCTGAAGCTGGCCCGGCGGGACACTGGGAAAGTAGGAGTCGGAGTAGGCGGTGGGTGGCCCTGGACCGCAGTTCCGGGGGGCCCTGGGCACCCCAGTCCGACCCTGATTCCGCAACAGACTTTCAGCAAAAGAATTGCATGCTAATGCGAATGCTGTTTTAAGGGCCAAGCAGCAGAAGTAGTCAATTCCCACTCATAAAATGTTAGCAGCAATGTTAGCCCAAATTTCAAAAATGTGAACTCACCATTGCATTTGTTTTGAGATATGAGGCACAACTGCAGTGGATGCAACTTGACACTGTGCTGCAATGATGCCAGAATTCTGGGAAACATACTTTATTGCAGAAAAATTGTACCTTGCACACCGCTATATTCATAAATTAGCCTTTTGATGGTCTAGAGTTGGTAGCTACAGTTAGGGGATCCATTATCAGGAAAGCCGCTATCCAGAAAATTTAGAATTAAAACCAGCCTTTTGAGTTTATTTAATGTTCTCATGATTTTCTAGTAGGTATAAAGATCCAAATTACGGCAAGATCCATTATGCGGAAATCCCCATGTCCCAAGCATTCTGGATAACAGGTCCCATACCGTTAGTCGATATACTCATTGCCACCAACCCTTTGCCTACTGTACAGGATTTCTGATTTCTTTTTCATTTGACTACAGTGCAATTAGTCTAAAAACATAGGGAATAGGTGCAAGGTTTTTAATTGTTTTCCTTGGCCTGCATAGTAGGTCTTTTGGCACCTATAGAATGGAGCACAAAGATTTGGACCACACTTTGTGTGCATGATGGGGAACAGCTGGGATGAAAAGAACTGGGGAGTCTTGTACTTGCTATACAGAATATTTATGGTGGACATTTAAAGTAAAAAGGCTCCCATGTGGCTCACAGTAAATGGGTCTACAGCTTGCACCATGGTTTCAGTCTGGGTAAGGATGCAGTGCACAGAGGTACATGAAGCACCAGAAGGGCTGGGTGCAAGAACTAAATGTACAGAATGTTAAAAGCCTGCCATTGGGCCTAAACATTTTAATGGGCCCTATTAAAACATTTATTCTGATACATTTACATTAATGGAAAAAAACTGATTTTACTGCTCCACCTGCAGCAAAACTACATCTCCCATTATCCTTGCGCTTCTAATGTAAGGTTACCACGACCACTTGAAAAATCAAGAAGAGTTCTAATAAATACAGCTGCTAATATACACTTATTGCAAAGTGTTTGCATTTAAATTGCAATCAGTTCAGCACTTCAGTTCAGATTTTTTAGAAGCTTTCCTATCATCTGGTAACCTTGTGCTAATAGGTGGATGGTGGCAATAAAATAATCACAGAAAGCATACACAATATTAAGTTCTTCCCATTAAATGTATCCAAATATTTTTAGAATGTGTTACATTGGTAAAGCGGAGTTCAAGAACTCAAGATATCAAATTTCCAAATAAATAAAGGGAACCCCATACACTGCACCGAAGTTACACCATTGTTTTTTTTTACTCTCTTACATTTTGAATCCCTTCTGCTGAACGGAAATGGAATGAAAATTATATAACACACATCATTAG
Source organism: Xenopus laevis (assembly GCF_017654675.1). Classification (NCBI taxonomy): domain Eukaryota; kingdom Metazoa; phylum Chordata; class Amphibia; order Anura; family Pipidae; genus Xenopus; species Xenopus laevis. Next base: position 57,063,623 of record NC_054377.1, on the reverse strand, counting down.
CTCTGGAAAAACTGAAAGACTGTTATTTCACCTTCAAGTCCTTGAAACAGCTAAAAGCTAAGATGCTAGTATGCATAAAGTAGCATTAAGACACGCGGGAAGTAAAAGGTCATTTACTGGCACTGTGCCCATGGAGACAATAATGCAGTCTACCCAGTTACATACAATAATAAAGTGGCTGCAAAGGAGGTGATTGTACAGAAGATATGTAAGGTTAAACACTTAGAAATCTATCTGAATATTGCATTACAGAACATTTGGAACAGATTTTATGATAATGAATATATATCCTTGTAGTGTGCCAGTGGCTTATCAATGCATTCTAAGTCCATCTTAATATGAAAGATTCCATCTATGTACAATATAGAACACCCCTTTTCCATTAGATTGCAAAATGCTGCTTTTTGTAAATAATATTCCATGAGCCACTTCATTTTCAAAAAAAAGTACTTTGTATACTATAATTACTCTAAACCACAAAAAAATGTGTTATTGATAGTGATGGGTGAATTTGTCTCGTCAATTTTGATGCCGATGTTAATTTTGGCGTCAAGTCAATAGTCGTCCGAATAATGTTGACACACGACAGTTTTGACGTGAGCAACACGCTTCCAAATTTTTTTGATGCTGGCAAATTTTGTGAATTTAATCGCCGGCAGTGAAATGCGGAAATTTGACGTGAATTTGTGCATGACGAATTTATTTGCCCAACACTAGTTATTGAGTGTAAAAACCATGGAACATCTCTAATACAAACCATCATCTAAAAACTGGTGGGGTCATGTCAAAGTCAATGGGAGCTCTCTTTTTCCACTTGTAAAATCTTTTTAACTTTGAGCTTTTAGAGGCTTTTGGGGGTTGGCAGTAAGATAACTATATTGATTTTTCATTGATCTCTTATTATAACACTGATAATGGCAGGTAATGAAAGACTCTGTAAGAGTAAAAATAAGGTAAAATATTCAAATTTGAATTTTGTTAACTGATGCTATAAAGTATTAAAAAAAAGTATTGTACAACCTCAAAGAGACTATTTATACACAGAATATCACAGTAAACAGAATATAACCTGACACTGCATCATAATATGGCAACAAAAATTTCAGCGCTGCTGTTTGTTAGATAATGTCCGCTGCTTTTGTAATGATAGCTGCAATTCATTTTATAGCCTTATACATACTGATAATAAGATATTCCTCTGATCTTGGCAGCTAAATAGATATTCATTACATAAGTTCAGTGTGTGAGTTCATACCGCAGAACACTAATAGCTAATCGTGTTCCCAAGGATGGCTGCCTGCTGCTATCTGGATCTTTTCTATGTAGGGAAAGGACCGTGGAGAATATTTCTCAGAGAGAAAGTTTAGATAAGTCACTGAGTTGGGACTTTGGCTCAATATTTTCTTATACAAGTATATACAGTTGCTTGTCCTTTAGCAAAGGCATTGGGAGCTCAATTGAAATTAAATGTTTGCTAAAACAGCAATCATTTAATATGCTTCTGCTTGGCAAAGATGTATGTGAAGACCTTGTGATGTTCCGTATACTTATAACTACCATATACCATGTTCAGTTGATGGAGGTGATATGTCCAAAAAGGAGGTAACAAAAAAAGCTGACATAGCACAAGCAATTTCAGGTTGCATAAGAGTGTGATGCAGACTACACTCATTAGCAAGCAACAGTTACAGGGATCCAGATGTCCACTGGGGTTTGATCTTCAGCATATTCAGTAGGGACAAAACCCTTTTCATCCAGCAAGTTTGGCATGCACATGTAGAGTCTGATACAATGAGCAGTAACTTTCATACTTGCTGTGTAAAGTATGCTTGAAATTCTTCAGAACCATGTACCTAGGCCAGATGGGCAGAATGATCAGACTGTTCAGATAATCTTGAATTATTAAAATGGTACACAGCAAGATAAGATGAGTTCAGAATGGTGTATTCAGCTGGCCCCCATTAAGATACTTAAAGAAGAACTAAACACCCACAATGTTTAGTCCCCACTGGCCCCCCTCCCTCCCCTCTGCACAGTCTTACCTGAGCATTCTGTCCCCTCTTAAAATAGTGACCGCACATGCAGAGTGAGCACAGCGGAGCTCACGGGCGCCATCTTCTTCTCTTCAGTAATCTTCGTGAAGTGAGCAGCGTAATGGCGCATGCGCATTTGGAGCAATCTTCAGAGTTCGAGACAACTGTGCATGCGCTGAAAGAGATGGAAATTGCCGAAAGGTAGAAATGGCGCCCATGAGCTCCGCTATGTTCACTCTGCATGTGCAGTCACTATTTCAAGAGGGGACAGAATTCTGGGGTAAGACTGTGCAGAGGGGAGGGAGGGGGGCCAGTGGGGACTAAACATCGTGGGGGGCTAGTTCTCCTTTAAGGGGTCATTGATTAACCTGGAAGTCCAAAAACTTGACTTTTCCAGTCCAGAAAAGTCAACAACTGTAGAACTGATCAAACAGTTGGTCAAGCTATTAATTTCCATGTGCATGAACTGCTAGTTTTACATCAGGAAAAGTTTTTGATGATTCCATATGTTTAATAGCCAGTGTCAGGCCTATAGGTTCACCATCTTTGAACTAGGTTGACATGAAACAAAAAAAAAAAAAAATTATTTCTTAAGTATCTTTACAAAGGCTCATATACTACATAGTTTTCATAGCTTTTAATTTCAAGTATGAATTCACGTAGTCTGACATTAGTATTAATTCATTCATGTTTTAATTCATTTTGTTACATAATTGCAGACAGTAAAAATACATAATTGCATAAAGTAAAAATACTACATTTTTGAGGTAGGGAATCTATGAGTCTTTTGGGACTGTTGTTAATAAGAAGAACAAATAAATACACAAAATATAAAAATTATATTAATAACATGAAAATAAATCTCAATAAAAAAATAAGATATGGGACGGCATTTCATCCACTCAAATCACATGCAGAAGTACATGTTTGGAATTTTCTCCACTGTAGAACTGTGCAGAGAGGAATTTCCCCAAAAACATTTGCCATGAAAAAGTATTAAATTTTTTTCATATTTAATTAAAATGTACCGCAATCTTGTTTTATTTGAGGTCTTAAATGGAACGTGGAAGGTTTTTCTAGTTGTGGTTTATAACATTAGTTGAAAATTCGATATAAAGTCTGGTAATACCTGTATTTCTGTGTATGATGTTTGCAGAAAGTCTGCAGGTTCATTTTGGGTATTTAAAAATCGATTCACTGCCTTGTTATATTCATTTAAGGTCACTAATTCACCTCTTATTATGTTGTGAATAAATCACGTTGTATACATTGTTCACTGCAAAACAGAACGAATTCAACCATTGAATTTTGCACCTTAAAGCAGGAGAAAGAAATTGAGACTATGTTCCAGCAAATTACAGTAGACATCCCAGTGCATTTTTTCAGATATGATGTGATTTAATACAACTTCTTGTAGTTCATTTGCTTTCTGTTCCATGCAGTCATCTAAAGGATCTTGTTCTCAACTTGGTATTCAGCTACTGGTTCCATATAAACACCTCTGTTAGGCCCTAGTTGCTGAATTGCTTGCTGTTCCTGAGGTGTAAATAAGCATTTTGGTTTTATGATGTGGTTGCAAAGAAACTTGTAATTTATTTGTGAACTGCTCAAATAAAGGATCTCTGGACTTTTACCTACTCTGTGTACATTTTCTGACTGAGGTCATATCACAAGGTAATATAATACATTTCTGGGATGATCTTGTGATGAGGGGGGGGGCTGCATTTTATGATGAAAAACTTACAGGAAAAAGTTCAATTCCATTATTGTTTATTGCATACTGCAGCTATTTAGTATGTTACAGACTCATTATAATGAGCTGTTTGGCAATTCAGCACTTTATGACCCTGACAGTACTGTGATAAATTCTTCAGATGATTTCCTGAATGTGGAAATTGGTTCAGTCTTTTTATATATTCCCTTAGCTTTAGTTTAATTGGTATATATATTCAGACATCACTCTGAAGAAGGGGGGCCAATTACTATAAATCTAGAACTTATTATCCAACAACGCACATCATATTTGCTATTAATGTAGCCAAATTGAATCGGTTTAGTGACTTAATTATTGCTGTTCTATGAACATAATTCTTCACAATCACAAATACCCTGAACAAATTTTAATAACCACTGATCAAATCAATGTGAAATAATTGAAACTGTGTTTTTTTTACAGCACCATCAATTATTTGCTTTTATGAGACCTTGTTGTGCTTTTTCCTTTTGTAAAAACATTATTATGCATGGTTGTTGTGTTATGGAACCAATTACTGATAACAATATTAGCTTTTACCGCTAATAATAATAGTGTCAAGCCGATCTGCTTATTGATGATTAATGAATCCCAAAGCAGAAACTCCATACTGGAAACCTTAAAAATGTTCTCGCTATGCCAATTGATTTTAAAATTGAAAGTGTATCTTTAACATCAAGTTTTCTCTATCTTCAACTGAAATCTTCAACTGAATAATTAATAATACAAGCTTTAATGGTGCGAATATGTCACATCTAGTATTACTTAAGTTATGAAGCATTGAGTAAATGACTATTTACCATAGCCATTTATCATACATGTATGCGCTACAGTGCTGTCCTGTAAGCCAAAAAAAGTCAAGTTCTGTTGGTTGAAAAACCCTGTTATAACATTGAGGGCTGAAAGTCAAAGTTGTGCCCAGTCAGACAATGGCAACTTGTACACATGATAAACAGTAATACCTTCTTTCATAGAATCATATGAAACAAATTAAGGGAAAATAATTATGTATTCCCATTCCCAATTAATAATTGCATTAAAATCATACAAGGGAAAATTTAGAAAGAAAGTCTCTTTAAGCTGCATGAAGTCCAAAGCTTTATTCCAACATAACTTACATTTTATAATACATATATAGTTGGGGAGGCCCATTTATCAAAGTCCAAATTTATCTCAGTATTCTATGAAAACTACTTCCACCAAATCTGCACTGGTTTTTTCCCCTTATTTATCAATACATTTTCCAGAAAATTTCCTGTGCGGGAAAAAAATTAATGTAGTACGAGTTTTTCTGATTTTCCGCAGGAAAACTTACTTTTCCAGTTTTTTTGCCCGAAAACCACAAAATCTTCGGATAATTGCACGAAACCCAGGGCAGATCAAGGATAATTGCCCAAAAACCACTTAATCTTCATATAATTGCACGAAACCCAGCACAAATCAATATAACTTTGTGGACTTCTCCCATTGACTTATATGCAACCTCAGCAGGTCTGAGATGCCAGATTTTTCGGATTCTGACTTTTTCCATCCTCGGGGTATAAGTCCCGAAAAATTTGAGGGTTTTTTTTTCACTAAAAATTCTGATTTTATAGTAAAAAAACAGCTTTTTCAGTTTTTTGGCATTCAGACTTTAATAAATAACCCCCTTAGAACTCTATGTACTTGTATCATGACAATTTGTTTAAGTACCTTCCAAACATTTTTTTAGCTCAATAGTTTTAAGAATGTTCACCAGAAGTCTTTTTCCAATTGCTTTCCATCTTTTATTTTTTACCATTTCTTCCAAAATCTAAGTTTAAAGTTGAATGTTTGTGTCTCTGGTCTCTGAGTCAAGCAGCTCAGTAATTCAGGTGCAGATTCTGAACTGTTACAATTTTGCAACATTTAGTTGATACATTTCTCAGCAGCATCTCTTATAAAAAAAGGAAATGTATCAACTAAATGTATCAATTTAGAACAGTTTAGTGGGTCAACTTGCCAATGGTACACACATAGGGGGTTATGTAATAAAAAGCACAACGTTGGCCCAGGAGCAGTAACCCATATCAACCAATCAGCAGGTAGCATTTACTGGTCACCTGTTTAAATGTAGACATCTTATTGGTTGCTATGGGTAACTGTTCCTGGGCAAACTTAGTGCCTTATATTGCATATGGGGGATGGAGCCTTAATTTTGTATTGTAAATATCAGCGGTAGCTTTGTGAATAATATCAAAGTTAAAGGAGAAAACAACATGTGGGGAAAAAAACCCACTTTTTATACCATTTAATTTTTGTTGTCTGAGTTTTTTCCCCATAGGATTGAATTGATTATGTGGCTGAGATGGTGTTAAATAATAGCATAAGTTAGAGCAGTGGTCCCAACCAGTGACTCATAAGCAACATGTTACTCACCAACTCCTTACATGTAGCTCCCAATGGCCTCAAAGCAGGAGCTTATTTTTGAATTCTTGGCTTGGAGTCAAGTTTTGGTTGCATAAAAACCAGATGCACTGCCAAGAAGTGCCTCCTGTAAGCTGCCAGTCCACATAGGGGGCTACCAAATAGCCAATCACAGCCCTTATTTAGCACCCACAGGAACGCTTTTCATGCTTATGTTGCTCCCCAACTGTTTTTATATTTGAATGTTGCTCATAAGGTCTCTGATGAAGTACATAGTTATGAAACGCGTCAGACCATGAGCTAGCATTTCTTTTTAATCTGATGTAAATCAATAAAGGATGATCTTTTAACCGATAATGAACCTGAGCGATCTTTTTGACTTTGGAGTGCGCTGCAACGTCTTGGATGTGTATTGTGAAAACGTCTCCCTTAGCGACAGACTCGGGACGGCAGCACCCGGGTCACCTCGTGGAGAGGGTAAGCCGATCCTTATATTTATCTATGAGTGCAAATAACCGTTGGATATAACATGTGAAGGATTGTGTAATAAACGCAGGGCTCGGGGCAGGTGCACCCGAGCCAATTACTACCAACCTTTAACCGCTATAAATCTTTATATTATAGAGGATTAAGCGGACAAAAATTACTTATACCAGTCTAAACCTCAAAATTGGTGTTGGGATATTTTTTGGTATGTTGCTCCCCAACTGTTTTTATATTTGAATGTTGCTCATGGGTAAAAAGCTTGTGGGCCCCTGAGTTAGAGTGACCAGGAACTGTAAAAGCAAAATGCAAACCTTTATAAATATTATACAAAGTACAGCATCCTGCAGGTCTTACCAACAACACCAAATTGCATTTACTGGTCCAAAACCCCCACAGACTTTGGCACAATATTGGTAATTCATGCACACATGGACCTGGAATTGTGAGGCGTTGTGGGCTTTTCTGTTTGGCTGGTTTCTGCACACACCAGTTCTGTTAAATAGAACAAAACACTTCATCTATGCTGCCATTAGTCCAATAGCAATGTGACAAGTACTCACTGACATTTCTAGCAGTACTTTATAAATCAATCGAGCTTCAGCTAAAACATTTAACTGATTCAATTTTTGCAGTCATTAAAAGAATTTCTGAGACATAGAGATGACAAAAAGAATAAAGGTTCAGGAATTATATCAACATTCTGCATAAAAGCATGAAATAAACAAATGAGAGAAAGGTGTGCCTTACATACATACCTACACACATGTACATGTGGAGCACTGATATTTATCATCTCTAAATTCCACAGTTCACCAGAGTGAACATTTTACAGATTTTTTTGTATGGTATTTTAGAGGTGTTTGTGAAATCTCACTTTTATCTACTAGTAAATCTACCAGTAGTAAATTTACTAGTAATAAACTCCTAAAATGTCAAAGTAAATATGACTAAAGAGTGAGTAGAAGACAAAATGCCTCAGATGTTTCTATTTAGACCACAACCGAAAAATGTCAGCATTAGCCTGCACTTGTAAAAATTTTGCTTAATAGACAGTTTATGGCTATAAATAGTTTTTTATACTAAACTTACTGCTTTAGTCCAGAGATTTGAGAAGATGATTTTAACTGTGCTAAGAAATGTAAGCTGGTCCTGGATTTTCTTAAGAAATGTTCAAGATTTCAGTTGTGTTTTTTCCAAAAAAAAATAAATTTTTTCGAGGGTAGGTTTCGGTCAAAAACGCCAAAAAAAACTTTGGGCTAAAATTTTTTCTTCAACGTGTTATAAAAAAACTCATTTTTGAGTTTTTGTAAAAAAAAACATGAATTTTTCAAAATGTATTATACCAATAAGCTGGAAATAGTTAGAATCAGAAAATTCTCCAACTAAAACCTGTCAATGTAATATGGATGTCAATGGCAGAGGTCCCTTGATCCATTTGAAGATATTAATAACCTTTTGGGTTCGGGTTTATTTTGGTGGGTTTCACTCAAACTCGATTAATTCGAACAATATTGTGGTGTTTATACAAATGGCCTGTGGGTGTCACTGTGCACAGGACTTTCTGTACAGCTTGAGAGTGTTAGAGTTTAAACTTTCTGTTGTGTAATGGCTGCATGAGAGCCTGCTAATAAAAGCACTGTTATACTCTACTCATCCTCCGCTACCAAAACATAACAAATTTGAATTTTTTCCTGTGGAAATCTTGATTTTAAAGAGAATTTACTGATTCAAGTTTTTTCCAATTGAGTTTTTTCTTAAATTAGAAATCATTTGAGTTGTGAGTTCATTCGAGGTATAGAAAACCTCAAAAACTCAACCTTTCATAAATAACCACCTAAGAGTCACATTTGTTCTCCCCCCCAAAAATTATTAGGTCCTTATCCTTAAATAAATAAGGTTATATATAATCTAGTATCAGTAGTTAATTATGGGTGAATTTGTTCAGTTTCGCTTTGGCGAAAAACTTGTGAAATGCATTGAAGTCAATGGATGTCATAATTATTTTGACGCACGTCAATTTTGATGACTTACGACAATTTTTATACATGCTCCTATTTTGTCCAAATGCATTGAAGTCAATGGGCATCCGAATAATTTTGACGCGTGACAATTTTTCTGCACACAACTATTTTGATGCCGCCAAAAAATTTTTGATGCAGCAAATTAATGCCTGGCGAATTTATTCGCCCATCACTATCAGTAGTCAGTTGAAAGAATTCTTACAAATGAAACAGCAATCTAGGACAAGGCTAGTACTTCTAAGTTAGTATTTTTTGTGTTGGGCCAGCAACAAATTAAAGAACTCTTAGCTACCTGCCCCTTAAAGCTTTCCCCTAAATTCACCTTCTTAGGGTAGGAGTACACGAATGATTCCGGCACGATCCAACTCACTGCGACAAAACGCATGCAACAAAAATAAGTAAGAGATAGGATAGTCGCATGGTGTCGAAGCATTGATCCAACGCGGTCAGATGCAAACGCAGCGTGCAGCATCTGCATCCAACAGTCGTGTCGCGTCGGATCAAACGCTGTGACACCATGCGACAATTCTCTTACCTTATTTTTGTGTTTTGTTGCAGCCCATCCGATCGTTCCGGAATAGTTTGTGTAGTCCTACCCATAATGTTTGCTGTTGCTCAATTTCAAACTTTCTTTTGCCCCATGTGATCCTATGTCATATAAGGTGTTTACAAAGTAATTTCAGTACTCCTACAGCAGGAAAGCAATAGGAGGAGTGCACAGAGTAAGTTCAGCCCATGCAAGCAACAAAAGCAGTAGGATCGCTGCAGTGGGATTCTATTCTAACTCCTGAAGCTAAGTACTGAATTAACAAAAAATGTGCAAAAAAATTAGCAAAAGAAGTCTGCCATTATTTGGGGGAATGTAATACATTCTTTAGTTCAAAAAATGTTTGCAAAGTCCATTGTGACCATGTTTACTTCTTTTTTTACCGATTACAGACCTCAATGACTTCCTTGCAAAGTTTGCGACCAAATGGCTTTTGCAAACATCCGAAGTGTATGTAATAAAATTGTGGAATTGCAAAGGATATTTTGCGACTAAATATTTAACCAAACTCTAGAGCAGGTGTTGACGCTAACCTTTGCTTAGAGATGTAATATTCACCAGCAAATGACTTTACATTGTGCAGAGCTAAACATTTGCAAAAAAAAGCCATTATAAACATCAGTTGCAATTTTTAATCACATTCTACCTTTAGAGGTTCATTTAGACATTTTACTATGCATCTGCATGCTGGATTGTTGTAGTGGTAAATAAGAATCACTAAATTAGTAAGATACAAAAAGACACCCTTTCGATGATTATTGCTAAGATTTCCTTTTTGAACACCCAATATCTTTAATACTCATTGGGGAGTGGTTTCAGAAGCTGATTGTCTCATAGTTTTTTTTTTTATCATGAAAGTCAATTATATCATAAAGAGATTTCTTAAGAATTAAAAGGTTCTAGCTCCATTGCACAGTGGAAGTAATGTACCCTTGGAAGTCACAAAGAACGATAGAAATGTTAAATGAGATTTGAGTTTTACTGTGAAATGAACATGTGGATTGTCATATGGCTGGGGGATATACATGAATTTGTTTGAAAATTGACCTAGAGAGTTTAAAAAGCTCTGTACTTAAATCATAAAGTCAAAGTAGGTCTGGAAAATGGTAGAACCAACTGGGAAATCAGATTTTTTTTTACATGTACTGCAGATAACAATAGTAATGAGATTTATCAAACCTCTTTTTTAAATACACATACTTTAACATTGCAATGATAATAATGAGAGCCAATTTTATGCTATGTGCAAATATAGATTTACTCATATAAATGCTCAAAAATTCTTATAATCCATTGTTATTTATATTCTCTTACCAACCTTTATGCTAGACATTGTCATTTTCCCTCTATTGTCGAATTTGTGAATTTGGTCATTTTATCCACCCATATTCCTTAATCTATAAAACCATATCTCTGTAATTCTGGAAACCAACATGCATAACCAGCAACCTTTATCATCTTCATAATTATTTTGCTGTAATCAAACAATTCTTGTTTACTCTATCTTTAAATATATTTGAATTTACTTACCTCTCTGAATCTTGTTTCCGCCAACCCTTTCTAACAATCTGGATATGTAACAATTTAACATCAGCTTTAAATAGTTTTTTTTTTTTAGTAAAACTGATTTTTAAGTTTAATCGGCATGCTAATTTATGGAAATATCTGTATAAAGTTGTTTATTGCTTTTTGATTCAGTTTTATGTGGTTTAAAACCTCCACTTGCCTTACTAATCATATATTCCAAAGGATAGCTTGTAAAACCACATAAAATCAGTGCAAATAATATAACATTTTTATTTTATTTTCCTTATACTTAACTGGTCCAGCCTAAAACTGTCACATAGAGCAGCTGAAGCAGTGCAGTCATTGGTTGGTTACACATGTCAGGACTGAATAGATGGATCACTTTTTAGTTTAATGATTATTTTAAGTACATATATGTATACATATGTATATGCATTGATTTGTAAATGGAGTGCTGAAGTGCACAAGACCCTGTAATTGTAGCTCTTTACATGCAAAGCAAGCAAATATGTGATGCTCAAGGTCAGGTTGGGCTCAAGTGGAGGAAGGGTGTTGTATTAAAACAACATTGATAAAAATCAATTTGGAGCCAATGGTTCTTAAAGGCATTCTTTTACAGGAAAACGTTTTGTTTTGTTTTTTCAAACTGCATCAGTTAATAGCACTGCTCCAGCAGAATCCTGCATTTTTCAAAAGAGTAAATAGACTTTTTTATATTTAATTTTGAAATCTGGAATGGGGATAGACTTGTCAGTTTCCCAGGTACCCTCAGTCATGTGACTTGTGCTCTGATAAACGTCAGCCACTCTTTAGTGCTGCACTGCAAGTTGGAGTGATATCACCTCTCCCCCCCCCACCCCAGCAGCAGAAGAATGAGAATGTAACAAGATAGTAGCTCCTTGGTAGATATGAGAATAGCACTGAATAATAAAGATCCAAGTCCTACTGATTTTCTACTTCATTTACATTGATTAGGAGAAAAAATAGTCTGTCTGAAAGCCGTTCCATCATGAAGTTCTGGCTCTTTCTGAAAGCACGTGACCAGGCAAAATGATCTGAGGCAGCCTCACAATAATATTACACCTAAAAAATACACTTGTTGGTTCAAGAATAAGATTTTACATGTTTATTCAGAAAGGTCATCTCCCATAGACACCTAAAGGTTCAGTATCTAGTAGAATTAAATCAAAGATAACTGGATATTTAGGGGATTATTATTAAAGTCTAAATGCCAACAACTCGAAAAAAATCTAGTTTTATTAATATAAAATACATTTTTAGTGGGAAAAAAAACCTTACATTTTTCGGGATTTATTAAAGCCCAATGCTGCAAACAGTTTGAATTAGAAAAACCAGCATCTCAGACCTGCTGAGGTTATTTATAAGTCAATGGCAGAGGTCCCTATGCTATTTGGAAGTTTCTGTGGTCTGCACTGGAATTAGCCAGACAATACAATTTTTTCTGACTTTTTGGGCAAAAATCCAACAAATTCAGACTTTTTGTGAAAAATATCAAGTAGTGAGGAAAAAAACTAAATTTTGCTAAATGTTATCAAGTTTTTCTCTGTTCCGATTAAATTGTGCTTTTCTAATAATAAATAAAGTCAAATCTAGTTTGGTCTGACTTTTTTTTAAATAAAATACTCCGAAAAATTTGGATTTTGATAAATAAGGCCCTTACAGTTTCTCTTGAAATGTTTCACCAGTCATTGAAGTGGTTTCTTCAGTATAACTGAAGTGGTAGGAAATTTCCCAGCATTTAAACCCTTGAGGGTAGTAAAATCACAGATATCCAATCACAATAGTTCCATTGAACTTTAGTAAGGTGTTGGCTGAAGCTTCAGTTGAACTGAAGAAGCTGCTTGAATGACTAGTGAAATGTTTTTAAGAAAAACTTTAAGGGAGTTATTTACTAAAAGCAACACACAAAGATCGGAGGGCTCCAACCCCCCTGACGATTTATGAAAAACAAAATTTAAATGCACATGCGGGGCAATTAGATTCGCCAACTTTCATTTAAAAAATTAAAGGCAATTCCCCAATGGCTCACCAAATGGACAATCTGGTTCGGGTGCTCATGCCCCGAATCCTCCGCTTAATGACATATCTCCAAACACGTGCAAATGTTAGGGTCAGTCACCACTCCTTCTCAGTGGCCCTGGTGCTGCGCCCAGAACCCTCAGCAAGGAGAGACATCAGCGCTTCAACACCAGACAAATGGCATTCACTCTACGGGACTCCAGGCAGTGGTAAAATCCAAATAGCTTTTATTTACACAAACATGTTATTTCCTAACGTGTTTCGTGTGTTTCAACGCGTAATCATAGGTTGCCTATGATTACGTGTGGTTCCACGACCACACTTCTTGTTCTCCGTTTCAGTACTACGTTCGGTTCCCTTGCCTGTCCAGACCGCTCTCCCTGGTACTATCACGACAAGGCCTGGCGGCACCCAACTAGCGGAGGGCTCCTCTGAAGCAAAAGGTGGTTGTTATGGGCAGAAGACCAAGCCACGACCTTGGGGATTGTTTTGGGTTTGGGGTATCAATCATAACAGTCAGGAGGGCTAGGAAGCACTATTCTAATCACCAGGGGCTTACTTACTGTATAAACGTTTGAATGCCAGAAACTAGAAAAATGCTAGTTTTTTTTAACTGTAAAATCCGAATTAGTGGAGAAAAAAACTTTATTCTACCCCCAGGATGGAAACAGTCCAAATCTGAAAATCCAGATCTCAGACCTTCCGAGGCTGTATATAAATCAATGGGAGAGGTCCCTGTCCTATTTGAACATTTTTGTGGTCTGCACTGGAATTAGCGCGAAAATCCAACTATTTTGGACATTTCAGCAAAAATCCAAAAATCTGGGCTTTTTGTGAACAAGCCTGAAAAAGTCGAGCGATTAGGGAAAAAATTCCTATAAAAATGGATAATTCGATTCTTGCTCTATTTTTTGTGTTTCTTTCCAATCTCATAAAATTGTGCTTTTTAATAATGAATAAGGTGGATTCTAGTTTGGTTGGGTTTTTATTAAAATTATCAGAAAATGTTGGATTTTGATAAATAAGGCCCCAGGTGTTAAAGGGGCAACAGGGACTGTACTGAAAGACAAAATGTCCAGCGATAAAACCCGGGGTCCCTTGTTAATGCCATATCCGCTATAACAACCCTCGCTTCTATTTAGGTCCGTAAGCCCGATCACAGGCTTAAATCCTGCGGCCCAGGTGCATCTCTCCCGGATCCAGCTCTGGAGCAGTTTTGCTCTATCCGACCTCCACACATACCTGAAGAGTATATGCCAAAAAATAGGAGTCTTACCCGGTCTGTGTTGTGACCCGGGTGCCACCGCCCGAGTCCGTCACTAAGAAGATTTTTTTTGTTATTTCATTAAACACTAAGGGGGACTGTAATAAAATTTGCAAAGAGGAAAACATCAAATTAAAATTTTCCGGTCCCAATGTAATTCTTCATTAGGCTTTTATTGCATTGCAAATCTTAATTGTGTATTGCGAACCTTTAACACCTGCTCTGGAATTTCATTAAATATGTTGTTGCAAAAAACTGTTTGCGATTACGCAATTTTATTACATACACTGCAAACGCTCAAAAGCAGTTTCGTCTCAAACTTTGCAAGGAAGTCATTGAGGTCTTAATCAGTCAAAAATGGAGCAACAATGGTCGTTAACGGGTCTTTGCAAATGATAACGAAGTATATTACATTTCCTTCCTTGTAAGGTAAACAATAAGATTACCAGCTAACAGATACAAATTATGCAGGTGGACGGTCTGGGTTCTGGTAGTCTTATGATCTTCCCTGCAAAGACTGAGCATGGAGTAACTTTGTCCTGTTTAGCTCAAGAAACCAAAGCCAAAATAATACAGTTTTACTTATCAGGACCATAGAAAAAAGTATATTCAACCCAAATCCTATTCATTGAACTAAAATGAATGTAAAATGGGTATATATTGCCCATTTAAGTATAGGGATTCCTTTGCATGTTGTACTTATTGGTGCTCAGTGTTGCACCTCTTGGATTGCATGCAATTGGGGCCATGTTGAAGTATGCCCATTACTCTTGTCTACAGCGTAGTGACTTTTCCCAGTAAGATGATGCATGAGTTGGCATGCATTTTACTAACTGGCACAAATCTTTGCAGCTATGATGCAACATTTCCTTCTGATTGCTTCAAGCAGTGATTTACAATTTGTATCATAGGTTTTCAGCACAAGGCACTGCAAATTTGGCTATAAAGGAACAATATGTTGCTAATGTCTTAAACAGTCAGTAAGTTGTGCTCCCAAATGAAACAGAAGTGAACAGAATTTACATGCACTGGAATGCTCACAGCACTGCCAGTTAAAATTACAAACCATCTGACAATGTGCTGTCTTTTCTCTTTTCACTAGCACTGATTATATTTTAATATACTCCATAAGTGAACCAAATAGTCAGTGCTTGAATTGGAGTAAAAAAGAAGTGGAGGGATTCTATGTGTGGCGTACATAAAGCACTGTGCTAACATAAGCCCCTCCTACAATTATACTCACTGTATTAATAAGCCTCACCCACCAACATTTTCTGGTGTTATCCATTTTAAAGCAAAGCCAATTTGCTATTTTAATTTTGGTTTATCCTTCTGATGACCACAATGCATAGATTTAATGTCTAGTGACACCAAAATGAAGATTGCTCATCTGATTTTTTTTTGGCTGCCAATTCCACTACTGCAAACACAGCACCTCTCCTGTTTTCTATAACCCTCTCTAAAGTCTTCACCTTCTTCATCTATACAACATTTCTTCATCTCTTCTCTACTCCTCTTCCAGCAATCTTTTAACCTTTCTATTCTATTGCATGCAGAAGAAGTAAAGAGCAAAATGATGCTCCAGTATTACAATACACAAATTCAGAGATTCAAAACTTTTGCATCCCCCCCAAGGGGATGTTATTTCACAGAAATAAAGAATTGGAGGAATGACATCCCTACGCATCCCTCCTCAATTCTAGCACTGCTACTTGTTTAATCCCCCACTGTTATCACAAACTCTAATGCCTCTAAGACATCTGCTCGGCACAAATAGGGCAACAGCACAAATAGTGTTTTCTCTCATGAAATTTTGATGCACCAACATATCACCAGAAAATGTTTGTAGAAATTGTTGAATTGAAAAGTGTTTTTGAATGCTTTAAAAACAGCGATTCTTAACACCCACAAGGGCAAAGCACACAAAGTTTTTGTAACAAAATTAAGGGTTCTTAAGGGTTTGTTGAAAAGGGTCTGTGAGTGGTATCTTTTGTCTACAGGGAAGAAGAGCAGAATAAATGCGTTCCTTATATGTAAGAAAACCTGGAAATACCTGTCAAGTTAGTACCTATCAAGCAAGTTTTCCATTATTCTTTCTAATGAGAGTTTAATGGTTTCCCCTGCAATGATTCTAAAAGGAAATAATATAATCAATCTATTTTTTACTATATTTAATTAGCTTTGCTCAAACTTTTCTGAACAAATAATGAAAGGTCCAAGCAGCAAAGTTCACTGTCTGATAACCGCAACCACCTATATTGTGCATTCAGTTTTCTCTTTTTTTTTTTTTTTTTTTTGTATTATTTTAATGTTCCAGAGCTAATGAAATAAATTCCTGACATTTACAGTGTGATTTAAGTGGTAATTAAAGCTGAACTGCTCATACAGCCAGTTCTTAAAAAAGCATAGTTCATTCAAAATCCTTATCTTGTTTACTGAACCAGTTCACTTGACTGCAAAAAGTGTTATGGATGTGCAAGCCTTTATTCTCAATAAGTTGGTCTGTTAGTAGAGAAAAGAAACAATGTGCCACTTATTATGGCTTTCCAAAGAAGGATGTCTTTCATATTAGAGCCAGTTAATAGTCCGTTTCATATCACTTGATGATACTGCTTTTCACTCATAAACCTGAATTCCAATGAGCAGATGAAGTCTGAATTAATTGAATGCTTGCTGTGCACAGTGGTTGGTACCAAGAGAATGAGAAGGAAGTCATGTACAGCAATTTACCAGACACTGTATGAAGATATGCCTCAGCAAAGTCAAAGAAAGTATTAGTCTTATTCAAAGTTCACCATGTATTGAGAGCTCATGGATGGACAGTGCAGAAGTATACAAGACATAAAAAAATGACTCACAAAGAAAATAAACATGTTTTCCCTGTCCTACATCTACCTTTCTTATGTTTAATATCATGTGCATATCAACAATATAAAATTGCACAGCAGTCTCCCTAGGTAAGAGCAAGGTGGTCGATGGATTGATGGAAGCTCTTGGATTTTAAGTTAGGCTTTGGAAGGCAAATATTTGGAGAGCTGGGGAGTGCAAAAGTTATTTATGACAGATTTGAATCCCTTTTAGTATGTTGATGAAAAATATGGCTCTTGATCCAATACTGACATTGAATACAACTTTACTGCTTACTTGGAGCCAATAATTGCAATGCTATCAAATGAGTGACTACATATTTCTTTCCATTGCTTGAGAGGAAATTTCAGAGAGACTTAGCAAGTTATATTTTTTTAGGCTCATTATTCCCTAGGGGGATACTGAATTTAAACTCTGTGCCATCTATAGGGAGCAATAAATAGAGAACATAAATATGCATAGCACATCTGAATGGCAAAGTGTGTATTTAATATGCAAGCAATATCAATAATAAAATGCAAATAAGCACATTTGTCTATAAATACACCCCCAGTGTGCATTTATATTTATTACACGCAGCATGCATCATAATATAAACATACCAATAGGTAGAAAGTAATTTTTTTCCTAAATGAATACTATGCTTTTTTAATTTCATATAAGCAAGTGAATTGTGTACAGATTAACATTATACTATAGCTGCTGATATTGCAACTATATTTTTAATATGTGAGATCATCAATAAATAAGATTAACATAACATTATACTTGTATTTTAACTAGTACATTAAAAGAAAAGCCAAAATTGTATGCACAGATTAGTGATGGGTGAAAAAATTTGGCAGGCATGGATTTGCGTCAGATTTCCAAGTTTCGCCGCCCTCTAATGTTTTTGTGTAACTGCATTGAAAAATAGCCAACAAAAAATCCACCTGGACAAAATTGGCAAAAGCATAAAAATTGATGCACGTAAAAATTATTCAGACGCCAATTGACTAATGCATTTAGACAAAATAGTCGCGCGTGTAAAAATTGTCACTCGCATCAAAAATTGTCATACGTCAAAAATATTTTGGAGCCCATTGACTTCAATGCGTTTTGAGAATTTTCTTTTAGCCGTTTCGCCACTTATTCAGGAAAGCGAAACGGGACAGATTCACCCATCATTAGGATTTATGTGAAATATGAAATGACGAATGACTCAAATGATAGTTGAGTAAATTGATGTGACATGTTTCTCCTATTTTATCAAGAAGAGTGATGTTCAATCAACTGCATCTTCATATATACCCCAACTTTCAACAGGCACTCATATGAACATTCTTTTAATTAATGACCATTTCAGCTCCTGCTGTGCAGGCTGCATAAATGTAGCTACATGCAACTGCTTTGGCACATATATTCCAACTTTCATTGTACTAAAATGGAACAATATATTGAAAGAAAGGATTGACTGTGCAAAGCTATTACTCCATGTTTGTAAAAGTAAACATTTGAATTGATTACTATGGATTTTATCATGCCCATGAGTTTTGCATAAAAAGAGATAAAATATAAACCTGACAAAATGTGCACCGATAGTTTATTGCCTTTTACAGTATCACCACTTGTGATATAAATCTTCTGTGGGTGATGCGACATATGATGCTTACTCTGTTGACCCCCATGAATGAAAAGAGCTGATCAAGATGCTGGGGTTGGAGATCCCAGTAAATATTACTGGGGATGTGTAATACCATATATACTCGAGTATAAGCCGACCGATTATAAGCCAAGGTACCTAATTTTACCTACGAAAACTGGGAAAACGTATTGACTCGAGTATTGACTCTAGGGTGAGAAATGCAGCAGCTACTGGTAAGTTTCAATAATCAAAATAAATATAACATTAATTGAGGCATGAGTGGGTTTAATGTTTTTGAATATTTATTTCAAGTACACTAACTCTGTAAGTGGAGAAAGGGTCAATATGGTATCAACAATGGTACCTCAAGAGTACAACCACCTTAGCTCAATCAGCAACCAAGCTAAAACTCAAAAAGTTAAAATCCTTCAAAACTGGATTCCTCCTCATCAGCTGTATGTCCAAACAGAGCTTCAGCTTCAGTTGGTGTGAGGTTGTCAGCATAGATATTATCATCACTGAGTTTGCAGTCATCACCATCACTGCTGTCATTCTCATACAAAGCGCTGTCTTCACTGCTATCCATAGCATTACTAATGCCACATTTCTGGAAGGCGCATTGCACCATGTCCTCTGGAATATCTTCCCATGCATCTCAAACCCACTTTGCTATTAATTCTATGTCGGGCTTTATTAGATTTCCAGCTTTTGTCAGTTTAGCTTGACCAGAGGACATCCATACATGCCACATCTTTCGCACACTGTCTTTCAAAGGTTTATTCAAAGACACATCTAGGGGCTGCAATACAGATGTAAGCCCACCTGGAATAATGGCTAAAGTAATTTGAAAAGACTTTGCCAATTTTTTTTATGTCATCAGATGTGTGGGCTCTGAACATATCCCAAACTAACAATGATGGTTTCTTTTGTTAAGGCTGCTCCTGGTCATCCATTCCATCGATCCAGCCTTTAACATGTGTGCGCAATGTAATCTGTGGTGGGAATTTGACCTTTTTAGGCAAAGTCTTTCTTTTAAAAATAATCACAGGCCGCAGCTTAGTTCCATTACCCAAACATAACAGAACAACTGTGAAATTATTTTTTTCATTTCCTGTGGTTTTGAGGAAAATAGTTTTGTCTCCCAAACTTGCCACAGTGCTGTTGCTTGGAAGATCAAAAGTCATAGGTGTTTCATCCATATTCCCGATATCTCCCAGGTCATAGTTATGAATCCTTCTTTGTTACATGATGAATGATTGGAATGACATCACTTTTTCTTCATGGTCTTGCGGCAAATTCTGTGAAATCTTTGTTCTTTGTCGCAAACATAGGCCAAACCTATTCATGCAGCGGGTACACCATCCTGCTGAGGCAACAACATTTTCAGTGCCTGGTGCTTTATATTGGTAATCCATAGCCATTTGAAAGGCACATAAGCGAATTCCCATGTGTGTTAAGCAGTAACCATTTTGACGACACTCCATAACCCATTTATGCAATTCAATTTCTAGACCCCCATAAGAAGTTGTTAAACCACGTCTAGCTTTTATAGCCTTTGGGATCTTTTCCAAGTCAGCCTTCATGTTCCGCCACTCCCTCACTTGTTTTTCATCAACACAAAATTCCCTACTTGCAAAACTGTTATTGCTTTCTTCTGCTCTTGGCACAACCTTGAGTTTGAAAACAGCTTTGTATGACCTGCATTTTTGTTTTTTTCTAGGATTAGCGGTACCGGTATCCATTTCAGGATATAAAAAAGAAGACTTGTCAGTGCACACGGGGGCAGATTTCTTTCTAAAGAGAAGTGCCTGCCTGGGGTATTATAAGATGCCAATCAATTTGGCTTTCTTTGTCAGTGAACAACTACTTTTTATTGGTTTCAATAAGCATTTTACTGTACCTGACTTAATCTGCACAAAAAATACATTTATTGAATCCTTGTGTTTAAATATGGATTTGCGGTAAATGTCCTAAAAATAAAATGCAAAGTGAGTTTAAGCTACAGTCCCCAATAGACTTTCTGGTCTTAGTGTTGCCAAAAATATGGGCTGGATGTAATGAGGAAGGTGGCATTGTAAAGGAGGTAAAGTTTGGGTTGGATCAGGATGTGTAGGGATTGGTATTTGAACTACCAGTAAATAAAATTGTGGTTACTGGTAAGCACTGTACTGGAATTTCCCACCGTCACTCACGTCACGGGGCGGAGTAAGGCGGCATGACGACGGAGGTGCTGCAGTGCACAGAAGAGCACACTAGCTGCAGGTGCAGGAGGGACTCTGGTCAGAAGCGCAGCCACCCGCTTCATGAAAGAGGCATGCCACGTCAGAAGGCTTGCAGCTCCGTAGTCGCGTCAATCAGCTAGGTTAAGTTTTCTACTGACTCGAGTATAAGCCTGGGTAGACTTTTTTTTTTATATGCATTTATACTCGAGTATATATGTTAAGTGTAATAAAATAAATAATACTGTTTTGAATGTAACATTCTTTACTAGACATTTGAATGAAGTTCAAATGTAACTTCAAACATTTATTAGTGCAAATTCACCACAGCATTAGATACAATATTGTGCAATAATAAAGATCAACATATAAATATTCACTCGTATTATAGCACAAGGCAGTGTCTCCCCCTGTCTGCATACCTCATGTCAGCCACTCCCTTCTGATGCTTTTTGCACCACTAGGCACTTCATCAGAGGAGGTGTGGCTGTTAAGAGGTCACATCCCTCAAATACCTGCATAATTATCTTATACATATTGCAAGGTTTACTAAACAACTGTTATTATATCCCTACTACTGTGCCACTCACAACACTTAAGCCCTTACTTACAAAAAGCTAACTAAATTATTTTTGTTTCATCAGTTAACTCTGTTATTAATACATAATCCTTATGGTGATGACATCGTCAGGTGGTTTAGCTACACTGATGATGTCATGATACAGTGTGGCCCCAGAGGAGAGTTCACTGGGTTTCTTAACTATGTTAACTTATGAATTTGGTACTGTTACAATATTGCTGCCTAAAATTGCTTTTGTATTTCATATTGTATATTGATTTGCCTAATTAACTTAGAGATAACCTTCTTCATACTGTTAGCAACATGTGCAAATTCTATTTGCATTTAACATTTAACTGCTTTATAAAAATCTAGCCTCCGTTTTCTACACTGTGCAAAAGTCCCATCATTTAATGCATAAGTTAATATAAATTACCCACCAATATGAAACCTTCGTTCCAAGTAAATAAACCTCTCCAATATATACAGTGTATAGAAAAATCAGTCAGTAACACATCAGATGGTTCCATTCAGACTTATAGCAAAATAATGGAAAACTTCACAACTACAGGTAGAGGATTCACCATCCGGAAACCTGTTATCCAGAAAGCTCAGAATTTTTGGGATGGCTGTCTCCCATAAACTCTGTTTTAATCAAATAATTCAAATTTTGAAAAAAATGCAACAATAAAAACAGAAGCTTGCACTGGATCCCAGCTAGCATATAATTAATACTTATTAGAGGCAAAACAATCCTTTTGGGTTTAATGAATGTTTAAATGATTTTTTAGTAGACTTAAGATATGGAGATCCAAATTATGGAAAGACCAGTTATAGAGAAAACCCCAAGTTTCAAGCATTCTGGATAATAGGCCCAATACCTGTATATGCTGGTTGATTCCCACAATCGACAAACATATAAAGTGAGTTTTAGCTAAAACCTACCTGAATAGTTCAATGGAACTATTGTAATTAGATGCTTGTGACTGTTATTTCCTTAAGGGTTTCAAATTATATGAAATTAAAGTGAAGAAGCCACTTGGATATGTGGTGCAGCATTTTCAATATTTTTCAGAAAGTCCGATTGCCTAACCTATTTTGTTTTTTCAATACCATACTTAAAAGACTGTCAGAATTATGAGTTCCCTTTGGGAAACCTTTATTCCAATTTCGATCAGATACAATGCCCTTCCTAACATACTTTGAGATATAAAGTGCCAAGGGAGCAAACTGCACTTACTTAATGTGCATGTATTGCTTTTTAATGCACTTTCTAAGTGTTTTATCCAAGAAAGAGATAAACATTTCCCAGGTGTTGTAATTGCCCTTATAAATTATGAATAAAGGTATAGATTTTTTTTCAACTTCAGAAAGGTTTCCTATTCTCCTTCGGTTTGGAATAAATCATATTACATATGTAAAGCCACATTATTCCCCTAAAATAATACGAGCACAAAACTGTTATTGATTTGTAATGGTAATTATGGCTATAGTTAATATTTATTTTCCTTGTTTTACTCTTCGGATTTGGTTTGATCAAGAGTTAGTCAGAAAGAAAAAGCACAGCATAAACCACAATGTCAGGTTCCATCCTGCTTATCACAGATAACTCAGACATCACCCTTTTCCACCCTAATAAAAATAACCTTTAGCATTTTTAAATAATTCATAGCAAACGCAGTGAAGACACTAAGGGGCCTATTTATCATGCTGTGTACTATTATTGTTTCCAGAAAAATAGCGTAAAAAGCAATGTAAATAAAATGGTAAGTTTATAAAGGCGAGTTTTTTTCCCTGCATGGTTGCTATATTTAACAATGTACTTCTACAGCATTCTTTTTATGGTGCAACCCATTCAAGTCAATGGGAAACATTCAGGGAATAAATTCCTGTAAAAAAACTGTAATAAAAATAGCAATAGATGATTGTTTTTTAGACAGAATTTATATACCATATGGTATCTGGGATTTGATACATGAATACTCAATTTCATAATATTCTCATTTTGTTTACTAACAGATCTAAGGTTATGCACATTGCATTTAGGAAAATGTAGCATTTGTTTAAATAAATCATTAGTCAAAAAGAGATCATTTTTACCTTTGAAAATTAGTTATAGTTTTAAACTTTTAAACACCCTATGCCTATGGGAAAAGACATACAAATATTCCAAAACCAAAATGTTAAAAATTGACATTTTAGGAGAGTTATTTACTAAAACTCAAATTTATCTAAATTTTTCATTAAATCAAGCTCACATCCACAATTTTAAGTTAAAATAAAATAACCTGAAAACTTTGGTGTGGGCAAAGACTCAAAATCAAGTGAAAGCTCAAATACTACGAATTTTTCAAATTTCTTTTTTTGGGTTATTGCTCAAAAATCCCCAAATTTTTCAGACAAAACCAAGCGCTGGTCAGCGCATATTTTCAAATTGTAAACGGAACAACTGCCATTGACTTCTACATGACCTCAGCAGGTATGAAATGGTGGATTTTCGAATTTGGATTTTTAACAGCTTCGGGGGATAATAAATATCAAAAAATGTGAGTTTTTTTTTTCTTTTCTAATAATTTGAGTTTTCCCCCCAAAAAATCTTGAGCAGAAAAAAATCGAGGTTTAGTAAAAAGCCCCATAGAAGTTCTTTATATTTTTACTTATAAATATGTTAGTTGTGAATGATTGCTTTCTTTTCATTTTTTTTTTTTTTAAGAAAGTTCTTTTCATATATAACGTCCGTAAAATCTTAGGGCATTTATAAGATAATATGAAGCACTTTATTGAATGCATCTCTACCCTCTGCTATTTTCTTTAACATTATGAGTATGTATAATATTGTAAAAGTGAATAAAGCAGAATGTATCAATTACTCCTCAATGTCTTCATTTCTACTGGCACAAAAAGGGATGCTTTTTTAATTATTTTTTTGTACTTGAAGACAGCTGCTGCCTATTGTATGTGTAGGTTATGTTATTACTTGTCCACTGTAAATATTTTTTTATTGCTTTATTACAATTACACGTTGTTTTGACTTGCCATTGTTTTTTCTCGGTCTAGCATCTGTGCAGTTGCCTTGTGTTATGTAGGCTCATGTGAAGGCTTACTAAAAAGTACAGCTACATTCGAAACAATTACAAATGTAATTCGATGTTTATATAAGTTGTTATATTTTTTAAAAATAGATGTAGTTTTGGATTTGTATCAGCAAAAAAAGGAAGATGACTATATCCACTGCTTTAAATGCTAGACTGTTTTACCAAACAACAAGACAACTAATAAAACAACAAACCAAAATAAAAACAAATACCTCCCACCCAATCTATGGAGGGCAGGTGGTGAAACTTTGCTATTGCTTTCCTTGTCTGAAGGGAAGTTGTAATTAGTGATGGGCAAATAAATTCACGAAACTGCAACGAAAATTTGCTAGTGAAAATTTGCCGCCGTCAAAAAAAATGGTCCCTGGCGTGCAAAAAACTTACGCCGGGGTCAAAAACGAGATGCAGGCACCGTTTCTCCAATTTTCCGCCGTTTCGTCAATTTCGCCCCAAATTCGCCCATCACTAGTTGTAATAATTTCCCCCCCCACTCACTGCTGATGAAGACATTGCTGCCAAATAAGAACAGCAAGTATCTCATGGAGTATAAGGCCTGGGGTGGGAGGTTGACATTTGCACATGCACTATTAAGTTAGGTAAAAGAGCACGTGGGGGTGGACATGCCTACGCCTACTTATGCAGTGCTGTCTATACTGTTTTTCAATTGGTTTGTTACTGAGCATCTGTAAAATCCACAATTGCATTCTAAATCTAACCAAAGTTGTCCACATTAGGAAAATAAAATGATATCGGAAATAAAAATGTTAAAGGTAATTCATGTAAAAACATATACCGTATATACTCGAGTATAAGCCGATCCGAGTAAAAGCCGAGGTACCTAATTTTACCTACGAAAACTGGGAAAACTTATTGACTCTAGTATAAGCCTAGATACAACTACAGCCCTGTCTCCCAGCAGCGCACCTTCCGCCAAAGAGACTCCCCCAGCGATCGACCGGACTTCTTTGCAAAGTTGATGGTGACAGAGAATTGTGCAGAGAGTGCTGTGTGTCATAAAACCATCACTGATCTTTTGTATAACCAACAGATGGCGCTGTGTGATATTGCCATCACTGTTAATCCTTTATTCAACCAACAGATGGCGCTGTGTGATATTGCAGTTACTGTTATTCTTTGATATAAGCAACAGATGGCGCTGTGTGATATTGCAGTCACTGTTATTCTTTGATACAACCAACAGAGGGTGCTGTGTGATATTGCAGTTACTGTTATTCTTTGATACAACCAACAGATGGCGCTGTGTGATATTGCAGTCACTGTTATTCTTTGATACAACCAACAGATGGCGCTGTGTGATATTGCAGTCACTGTTATTCTTTAAAACAACCAACAGATGGCGCTGTGTGATATTGCAGTTACTGTTATTCTTTGATACAACCAACAGATGGCGCTGTGTGATATTGCAGTCACTGTTATTCTTTGATACAACCAACAGATGGCGCTGTGTGATATTGCAGTCACTGTTATTCTTTGATATAACCAACAGAGGGCGCACTGTTATTCTTTCATAAAACCAACAGAGGGCATTGTGGGATATTGCAGTCTCTCCCCAAGTGAACTGTTGGTATAGGAATGATTAAAAGTGACTGCAATCTCGGCTACTGCCGCTGACCCGAGTATAAGCCGAGGTAGACTTTTTCAGCACATTTTGGATGCTGAAAAACTCGGCTTATACTCGAGTATATACGGTAGTAATTAAAATACAGATGCAAATAACCATCTCTCGTTTTCATATTGAACATCTGTGACAATTTTAATTTAAATCATTGTGTATTCAAGTGCTATAAAGTGCTAAACCAGCTGCCTTACAGAAGATGTGTTGCTCAGCACAGACTACTTTATTTAGTGCTATATATTTTGTAGGTGTAGCCCTTTGCTGCTACTGCAAGAGATCTAGCATACATTTTCTTGCATGTGGCGCTACAGGAATTGTGTGCCTCTGTTTATGGGAGAGAAGGAACACTATGATTGGTGTGCCTCCACCCAGGGTCAGGACAGACTGGGCAGTAATACCCCTTCCCTGGGAACTTCTTTGATCCACAATCACACACAGGGATAACATTGAAGGTTTTATATGCACTGTAACTTTAAATAACATGTAGCGTATGGATATCTTTACAGTGTCTCTTAAATGGGCACTATTTGTAGTTGCACAAATGATCAGTAAGTACTGTACTTCCAACAAATAATCATCTAGTGTATACTCACAACTTAAAGGAAACCCAGAGGTATTATTGCCTGCCTGTCTCTAGCAAGTGAACGGACCCAAAGAGAGTGAGCAAATGGGATCTTCCCCTTTTATAAAATAGAATAGACACTGAATAGAGTCACTGAACTGCCAGCAGAGTACTTCACACAGTAACAGTTTCCCTTCTATACCAAGGAATCTAGCTGACTAAATTATGCCCTGGGGAATAAAGGACCTACAGGGTTGCAAAACCTTTACCCTTCTACATAGGCAATAGCCCTGATTAATTTGGCTGAAATATCATCTCAGGTCAGAGTGCAGAGCGGAGTTCAGACTTTAGCTAGATCTCTAAGCAATCATGTACTTGTCTACAAATATCTGTTACAGGAGAGCAAGCCCTCTTGTTAATTCAAATGCAGCTTAAAACCACAGAAGAGGGATGGGTCGGTAGTAGAGATCATTTAGTTCTTAGCCCTTAATATCTTAAAAAGAGTTCAGAATTTTAAAAAGTGTATATTTGGGAAAAATAAAAGACGAATTATTACAATGAGTATAATCTGATTTTATTTCCCTTTAATGGTGCTTAAGTGACTTATCTAGCAATTCGTTTTCAGTAGACTTCCAATCAGGTTACTATTTGAAAGAAGACAACAATGTCATATTATACAGTACATGTTTCCGTTAAAGGAAAGCTATACATGTAGAAGAAATACTTAATACTAAAAACAGCAGTTTTTTAGGACCCAATGGCACATACTACTAGTAAAGTTTATTTTAAAGAAAATTAATTATTTAGATGAAGCACTGTGTTGCATATGGTCAGTTTTATGCAATATATTTTTAGAAGGGCCTGCAGTGTTCAGTGGTATAGCTTCACTTTAAAAAGCGTATAAACCTTACCTAAAACTGAGAACTAGTTGTTGACTTTCTCCAGTTTGCACCCAAAAGAAAACATTACAATCAAAGATTCAAAAGCTGAGAATATACTGTATATACTGTAGCACTGTTTAAGTGTTTATAGTTAAAATTATTTAATGCAACCAAGTCAGCATAACCAGAGAATCCATTTGCATCAACTAGGCTGCTTGTCCTGGGTGACTTGAAAAAGTTGCTGTGTACTGTTCAATATTGCTATAAGAATACTCTTGTATACCCTTCCAGGACTGCTCATTATTATTATTCAACAGAATGTTAATAATGCATTAAATGTTTGTGTATTTTATAAACCTCTCCTATATTCCATAAATCTGTGAAGCCCTGTTTACCTTGACGAAGCTATATAAATGGAAATATTTTATACGTGCATAGGTTACATTTCTTTTCTTTTTATTTATAGTATTTCTTCATTAAATCACATTGCCAGTTTATGTAATACAGCATATACTGCAGTGCAAAAGCTTCCTATTAAATGCCCAGAAAATGGAGTTTTCAAAATATTTTTTTATAGCAGATTTTGCAGATTTTCTTCATTCTTCGGTTGAGGAGTTGTTGAAATGTCCTTGTCATCACTGTATTTTCACTGTTGCATTTTCATATCAAAAGAAGCTGTATAATATAACAGGAGAACCCTGTTATTTTTCCCTAGAAAGTTAATGAGCAATTTCTTTGAAGCTAAACCAAGTTTGCATGCTTTCTAATTGAAATTTATATTCCTTTGCATCTTATTAGTAGCTGTCTGGTCTGTGTACTAAATTAGCCATAGGGGCATTTTTTGCAAAAGTTACTCAAAAGCAGCAATATTAGGGAGATGAAAATTCATCAGATCCATATTAAATTAAGCAGCATAAATATGCCATAAAATAGATTGTTTGATCATCTCAGAAATATCAATTATTCAAATATTATTTCAAGCAAATCTAAAGACATAAGATCAATTTTTAAATTCAAAATTAGGAAAATTTAATTTACCTTCCTTCACAGCATTTAAACTTCACTGCATTTTGAGACTATCCAGGCAAGCATGATTTTTACATGAAATAGATTTCTTGTAGCTTGGTTTCCAAAAACACATACATATTTTTGCCAAATATAAAGCATAAAGTCACACAAAATATATAAACTCAATAAATGAACTAACTACAAGGAAAATTAAGTCAGTGTTAAAGGAGAACTAAACCCTAAAAATTAAAAAAATGGCATATTTTACATACTCAACTTATTGTACCAGCCTAAAGTTTCAGCATCTCAATAGCAGTAATGATCCAGGACTTAAAACTTGTCACAGGGGGTCACCATCTTGGAAAGTGTCTATGACACTCACATGACAAGGTTATGTTAGAAAATGAGGGGGCAGAAGCCTTATGGGTGGAGTTCTTTGCCAATTGTAAAGATTCCAGCAAATGCATTGTAGGGGTATGTTATAGACCCCCTAATATAAGTGACGAGGAGGAGGCTAAGCTCCTGATACAGATAGAAAAGGCTGCTAGTTTGGGTAAAGTAATGATAATGGCGGATTTTAATAACCCAGATATTGACTGGAGCAATAGTACTGCCAGATCAGTTAATGGGAACACGTTTATAACCTTGTTGCATGACAATTTTATGGCACAGGTTGTTGAGGAGTCAACCAGGAAAAATGCTATTCTGGATCTAGTGATCTCAAATGACACAGAACTTATAGCAATTGAGCAAGTCATTGAACCCCTGGGTAATAGTGACCATAATGTTATATCATTTAATGTCTGGTGCAAAAAACAAATATACACTGGGGCAACAAAAAACATGAATTTCAGAAGAGTGCATTGCGGTGGAGGCTAAGACTAACCCCAATAAGTTTTTTTAAATAATTTAATAGTAAAAAGATGCAGGTTGAGAGTGTTGCTCCATTAAATAATGGTACCAGCATGGTTGTAACAGATACGAAAAGTAAAATGTGCTAAATCAGTTCTTTTCTTCAGTGTATGCAATAGAGGAGTCTGAATTCCCAGGCTTACTTCATAGCTGCACTGATGGCTCAGCTCAATCTAGTCAGTGGCTGACTCAGGATAAGATACATAAAGCTTTAATAAAAATTCATGTAAACAAGGCTCCAGGGCCTGATGGCATACACCCCCAGGTTCCTGCAAAATATTTGAAGACTTGTTAAGGGATCACATTCAAAATGTTGTCCTAGTGAATGGCATTATGAGCAGCAATTAGCATGGCTTTATGAAGGATAGGTCATGTCAAACAAATTTGATTGCTTTTTATGATGAAGTACGTAAGATGTTGGACAGTGGGAGGGCAGTAGATGTGATCTATTTGGATTTTGGCAGAGCGTTTGATACCGTGCCCCACAAACGACTGCTTTCTAAACTAAGGGCTGTTGGGCTTAATGAAGCCGTTTGCACATGGATAGGAAACTGGCTACAGGATCGGGTAAAAAGGGTGATTGTTAATGGTACATTCTCTACTTGGAGTAAAGTTCTTCAGGGCTCGGTATTGGGTCCACTTTTATTTAACTTGTTCATTAATGACTGAGGGGAGTATATTGTTAGTAATGTATCAGTGTTTGCAGATGACACAAAACTATCCAGCAAAATAAATTCCATCCAGGATGTGCCATCCTTGCAACAGGATCTTGACAATCTGGGCAGCTAAGTGGAAAATGAGATTCAATATTGATAAATGTAAGTCATGCACCTGGGATGTAAAAATATCCAAGCCACTTATACCCTTAATGGGACTGCACTAGGCAAATCCATTATGGAAAAGGACCTTGGAGTCCTTGTAGATGATAAACTTGGCTGTAGCAAGCAATGCCAGTCAGCAGGGATGGGCGAATTTGACCCGTTTCGCTTCGCCAAAAATTCGCCGCCGGCGAAATGTCGCAGACGCCCATTAAAGTCTATGGGCGTCAAAAACATTTTGTCGCGCGGCGAAACTGTTTTGACGCGCGTCTTTTTTTTTTGACGCACGCTGCCATACGAGTCTATGGGCGTCATTTTTTCGGCGAAACTAGGCGAAAAAATTCGCCCATCCCTACCAGTCAGCAGCATCAAGGGCAAATAAGGTCTTGAGCTGTATTAAAAGGGGCATAGATTCACAGGAGGAGGGGGTCATTCTTCCACTTTATAGAGCACTGGTAAGGCCCCATCTAGAATATGCTGTACAATTTTGGCCCCCATCACTCAAACAGGACATTATTGTATTAGATAGGGTGCAGGAAATGCCAACTAAGCTGGTAAAAGGCATGGAAAATCTTAGCTATGAGAAAAGACTGGCCAAATTGGGGATGTTCACGATGGAGAAGAGGCGCTTAAGGGGTGATATGATAACTATGTATAAATTTATAAGGGGACCATATAATAATCTCTCTAATGCTTTATTTACGAGTAGGTCTTTTTAGCTGACACGAGGTCACCCATTGCGATTTGAATTAAAGAGGTTCCGCCTAAATATTTAGAAGGGGTTTTTTACAGAGTTGTGAGGGTTTTCTGAGAGCTGTGAGGATGTGGAATTCTCTCCCTGAACCAGTTGTACTGGCTGATATATTAGATAGCTTTAAGAAGGGATTGGATGGCTTTTTAGCAAGTGAAGGAATACAGGGTTATGGAAGATAGCTCATAGTACAAGTTGATCCAGGGACTAGTCCGATTGCCATTTTGGAGTCTGAGGCAAGTTGGAGAGGCTTCAGATGGGTTTTGTTTGCCTTCCTCTGGATCAACTCGCAGATAGGCAGGTTAAAGAAAAGTAAAAAGGTTGAACTTGATGGACGTGTGTCTTTTTTCAACCTAACTTGCTCTGTTACATGCTCAGTGTGCTCTGAACAGCTGTTGAGAAGCTAAGCTTAGGGGTCATCGCAAATTTGACATCCAGAAAATGAGCTAATATAAGCTGATGCTACAAGGCTAATTAATAGATTTTGGTGTTAATTGCACTGGTTTCTGAGCTGACATGTAGTTATCTGTAGGGATTGGCGAATCTGACCCATTTCGCTTTGCCTAAAATTCGTGAAACAGCGCAAATTCTCTGAAATGCATTGAAGACTATGGGAGACGTGCAACAAATTTGTTTTAGACACGCAACCATTTTTCTTAAATCTATGAGTGTCATTTTTGAAACTTGGCAAAATATTTTGCTCATCACGATTAATTACTAATCAGCCTTATATTGTGACATTTCTATTCTGTACATACAGTATATTGTCAGTTGGTCCCTAATCTTAGTAAGCGCAGGGCATGTGTAGTGAATAAGCAAAACAGAAGATGGGGAGCTACTGGGATATCTTTAGACGCACAGATCTTCCCTGCTAAAGGTCTGTGGTTATCTGTGGTTATCTTTGGCTGGTGTAGAAGCCCAAACCAACATTTCTAGCCTTGAAGTATGTAAGGTTTCAACACGGGAGGAAATATTGTTCTGAACTCCTTTAAATGCACCCCACTAATGACGCAGGTAATATACTGATAATTGTAGAGGTAAAGAAGCAGGCTAGCTGCTAAGTGTTTTTTATTGGCACAACACGTTTCGAGTGCAATGCTCTTTAACAGGTGAGTAAACTTGATAAAGAGTGTTGCACTCGAAACATGTCATGCCAATAAAAAACACTAAGCAGCTAGCCTGCCTGTTCTTGTTTCTTTACCTCTACAATTATCAGAACATTTCTAGCCTACTTTAGTTAGGCTTTAGTTCTCCTTTAAGCATACCTGGCTTATGACTGTGCTACATACTGTAGCTCTTTTGGAGGTGCTTCCGTAAGGTTGAAGCACCTTCAAGTCTTTCCCTTTAATAGTGGTCATACACCTTGGTGGTGATAACACCTATGGGTGTTTGTTTTGAAGATCCCCATATAAAAATCACTTATCCAAAATGGTGAACTGACACTTAAAATTAAATCATGTTAATAGAAATGATTTAGAAGTTCCAAAGTAATATTACTATATTGCCAAAATATAGAGATAAGAAGACAATTTTTTTTGTTTGCTGTGTGGTTCCCATAACCTCAGTTTGTCTGCTAAATATGGAAGTTGACCAACCCTTAAAAATGTAATGTAAAGATTTTGCATTCAACGACATTGTATTCAAGAGGCATGGGGGGAGACAAGTAGACAAAACCCATCTGCCTCTTACCTATCTCCTAACTTGGACATAGTGTTGGCCTATTTGCACACACTCTGAATAGATACGGACAATTCAAAACTATGCATTTTTAAAGGAATTGTTCAGTGTAAAAATAAAAACTGGGTAAATAGATAGGCTGTGCAAAATAAAAAATGTTTTTAATATAGTTAGTTAGCCAAAAATGTAATGTATAAAGGCTGGAGTGACTGGATGTCTCACATAATAGCCAGAACACTACTTCCTGCTTCTCAGCTCTCTTGGTTTACACTGACTGGTTACCAGGCAGTAACCAATCAGAGACTTGAGGGGGGCCACATGGGTCATATCTGTTACTTTTGAATCTGAGCTGAATGCTGAGGATCAATTGAAAACTCAATGAACAGATATGTACCATGTGGACCGCCTTCAAGTCAATGACTAACTCAGAGTTAGAGAGCTGAAAAGCAGGAAGTAGTGTTCTCGCTATAATGTTAGACATCCAGTCACTCCAGCCTTTATACATTACATTTTTGGCTAACTAGATTAGAATTTTTTTTATTTTGCACAGCCTATTTACACAGTATTTATTTTCACACTGAACTATTCCTTTAAGCTGAGATCAACTCCAGGTGTGTGCACAGTAGTGATGTGTGGTTGACAAAAAGTCAACCCGCACCCAACCCTAACCCGACACTTGAGGACATGCTCCTACCCTAACCCAGTACCCACCTGGCAAGCTGCTTATTGCCATGGGGACAAAAGGCTCCAAACTGCCTATATGCCATCGCCTTTAAAGGCATAAACTAGGGGCAGTAACCAAAAAAGGTGCTTTGTCTTGTCACTTCTGTAATGAATTCACATTAACTTGGCTACTAATAACAGCATCACTAGCAATAATAAAACATGGGAAATTACAGGTAAGATTGTTTTAAAAATAGCCTAAAACATAATTTAGTCTGTCTTTATTACACAGATTTTGATGCATCCCTTTCTCAATAAAGTACAGCCACTGAATGCTTTAAGAGTGCATCTATGAATATACAAAAGATGTGTAATTAAAGGAAAAAAATCTGTATTGCTTCCTTCTTCTGGGACATACGATTCTACAGCTATCTAATTTCAAAGTCATTGTGCAAAGCTTTGCTGAGAAAATTGAATAAAGTCTGTATTCCTCTGATATCTTTACACTTCAGTTACAGTCCTGCACATCCAATAATGTAATATCACTGAGAAAGCAGAAGGGAAACCAACCAATATCCATTACTGCAGCTTCATTTGCCAACCTGAGAAAGACAGATGCTAGCCTCCTATTTTGTCTTATTCTCTCTAATTTTCATCATTACCACTTAGAGCAGTGTGTCTCCTTTTTACTGTACGGAAAGTTTGATAGTCGGAAAATTTTTTTGAAGAGCAATTTAAATGAGAACTCAACAGAGAACTGAATTTAAGAAACACCGGTTATTTTGTGCAGATATCACTACATATTATAGTTTCTTTTCCTCTGTATATTTTAACTGTTCATCAAGTAAAAAGCCGGTGGTACTATATGAGAAAAGTTTGTACAGAAGTCTTTAAAGAATCTTAAAACCTAGCCTGATAGAGGGATGTATGTTACTCTAAATGTAAAAACTGAGGGGCAAATTTAATTACCTCCGAATTTGCGCCAGCATCACTGACATTGCAACACTTGCTAGGCGTAGATTCGCTAGGACAACGCTAATCACGAAAATCCGAAGTTGCGTCCAGGGTTCAGAATGCTTGCGAAGTTGCACTAGCGATAATACGATAAGCAGTTCGAAGTTACGCTAGCGATGCCTAATTAGCATACGACGTAAAGTTAAAGTACAATGGACGTATATGTTGCAGCCAATACATTACATTACACAAGCCCAGAGAACCTTAATAAAATAAAATAGAGTTATTATATTGCCCTTCACATGAGCCCACGCCATGTCTGGCCTTGCCCTAAGTATCATTGCCATTTCCAGTATCCTTTTTTGATCTTGCTACAAGTTTACAGGCAATATATGAAATGGAAAGATCAAAGACACAGTCAAAGGGTTTAATGCTTACAGTATTTGAAACAAATATGGATGTAAAATATATTTAAAAAAAAATTATATTTAGTCAAATATTAATTAAATAATTATATTATTATAAAACGGCTGCTCACTTATTTCATATGTACTGCCTTAAAGGGGAAAATAAGTTAGATATGGAATTTATAGTTTAGTACTAAATGCTGGAATGGTTATTAAAGCTATACACACAGCACGACAAAATGATTCTCAGCAACCACATAAGGGGTTACACTTTGATTTAACCACACAATTGATTGATGTATATTTTTCTATGCTGCCAGTGCTTACTCCCTTATTTATATTATAAATGTGTTGTAACAATATTCAGTGCTGTTGCTAGTGCTCAGAATACAGACAAAAATGTGGCTGGCATACAGACAAATCCCTGCTACTGATTCTCTAGTGTTGTTTACAGTGCAAAATATTTCATAGTGCGAAAAGAAAAATAGTTCTTTCATGAAATGAAAAAAAAAAAAAAATGATGTTAACGCCTTTCATTTCTCTGAAAGTGATTATGGAGCCTTTAAAGGCGAACACAAAGTAATCAGTGGGTGGAAAGAAACACGGCGTGGAAAAAGATGCGTTTTATAAGTAGCTAAAAGCAGAATTTATTTGTGAATTATCATAGGAGTCAGGTTGAAGTGTGCAGCATCATTAGAACATTGCTACCTCTGCACTGAGAAGTTGGTGCATGACTTATAAATAATATCATTTTGACTTGAACAAAGCACTTTAGGATGAAAAGGCTGCTATATTAACTATACTGTCCACCATCAGCTGTTTTAGGTGTGGCCACTCAGGTGCCTGTATAGAAAAAGCGGCCCTGCTTCTGTATTCAGTGCTGCCAAACCCAGATATCCCAGGATACAGACTCAGATTGATGCAACTTTTTGTATAAAAGGTCTGTTTATGATCAAAGTCATGATACAAAGTTTGAATTTTAATGCCTATATGTTCTTTGGCGTGGCTCTTTAAATTTACATGATTGTATTTCATATTTTGATATGAGTCCCAGAGACCCCCCCCCATCTAAATTAGAAAAATAATCTACTTAGAGAATTTCATAGTAGTAGAACATTTACCTAATGGGGTTACGGATATAATTTTATTGCCAATTGTATAATTCACCATCCACTGTATACTGAAGTCATGTCTATGATATTCCTTGTGCCTTATAGAATTATTAACAGATAAGCATATATCTGTCCCTAATGAGCTCAAAGAATAGAACCCTACACAAGATAGCCGTTACAGTAAATGTTGGGACTTTCCAATAGCCTTCACAGTAAAGACTCACAAAATGAAAAACATTATTCATTACTTGCCAGTGTGCTAATTGTGTACAGGTATAGGGTCCTGTTATCCAGAATGCTCAGGACGTGGAGTTTTCTGTGGAAGGCTATAGTAAAATGAGTGGCACCGTTACTCTTCCTATGAGCTATACCCCTTTAATTGCTCCAGAAGAAACCTATAATTCTCAGGGGGTGAGCCCTTGCAACAGTGTGGAGACAAGGTAAAATACACTGAAATCAGTGGTATTAATAAAGAATAGGTTCTTGAGTGGTTCTTTAACAACCAACCAGAACTGATTTATTAAAACAATCCAGAAAGGAGAATAGCACTTGTAGAGAGCACAATCATTGAGCAGTAGTCAGTGAATACTCACAATATAGACCAGTTGTGGAACCTTCCCTCCTGTAACAATTGAGAGGGGTATATCCCACTGTTCTCCCAGAGTTTCTCCTTTTTCCTTTGGGGACACTTATGTGGAGCCCAGATGGGAGTCTAGCTAGATCCTACAACCTTTCATTGGTTCCCTGGCTAGGCCACAATGCCCTTAGGAATCTAATCCCTTCTATTCTCTTTGGTGGAGGCAATAACTGCTTGATATATGTAGCTCTACGCATGGCTGGCTCTCTTAGAGAGAATATCACAGGATCTAACTGAAACTCACTTAACCCTATACTCGCTTGGGGGTTCTACTCCTTCTGCATGGCTCATTCATTATATATTATTACACAGTGCCACGTAGTGGGCAACCTCGGCATAGTTAGGGGTTATGTTGTGACCCAGGAAATCAGGAATTACTCCCTTCCACACACTAATGGTCCCCTTTATGCTCAATCCTTAGCAGAACACGCTATAAATGGGGAATACATTTATCAGTCTCCACTTGAGGGATTTTTCTGTAATTTGGATCTCCATACCTTAAGTCTACCATAAAACCATTTAAACATTAAACAAAATCAATAGGATTGTTTTGCCATCAATAAGGATTAAATATATCTCAGTTAGGATCTAATATAAATGTAGTGATTTATTATGACAGAGGAAAAGAAAATCATTTTCAAAAATGTAAGATCACCTCCCATAATTTGGAACTTTCAGGCTAACAGGTTTCTGGATAACAGATCCCATGTGTGTAGAAGTATTATCTTACCGCAAAAAGAATAGATCCAGATTTCCTATAAAAAATTTGGAGGCTAAAAGGGTAGCATAGTAAAGTAATAACAGAATACAGGCTAGTTACATTAGTGCATTTATGCTCTGGATACTTTACTTTAGAACAGTTGTTCTATAGAGTTCTGCAAAGCTTTCTTTACAAATTGGAGATAAGCAAATAATCTGCATGATCTGTGATTTGTGACGGAAAACAATGATTTTCAACACCATGAGCTCTGTCTGATTAGTATTCAAGGTTCAGTGAGATTGCCTATTGTGCTGTTGATATTACTTGGCATAAGCTAACTCTTATTATATCAATTCCGCACTGAGCATTTCATTATGGAGTTAGAAGCAATGTGACTTCTGGCTTTGCTGCGCTATGGAATGCTCTGGTACCCTAAATCTGCTGTGATAAATTATTCACCATATTGCATGTTTTGGTCTTGATCTAATGTGTTGCTCTACAGATTTGATGAGCGCTGAATGAATCTTCACAGGCTGTTCCAGCACACGCAGCTTGTAATACATATGCAAGACTAGGGGAGGTCTTTCTTTCCAGCCTTTTCAAGCATATTCCTTTTCACTATGTACATTTGTACCAACTTATGGTTTGAGACATTAATAAAAGCTGTTAATGGGAAAACTATGCGCAATGCAAATAATTGCTATTTTGTTCAAACAATTTTAATGTAACTTTCCAAACCTATGCGAATATTTAGTGACCCATTGGAACCCAGTGGAAAAAGACAATTGCAATTGATAGCTTGCTTACACTATTGCTCAGTACATGTGATAAAATGCATTGCTAAAAAAAAAGTCGATATTTTAAAAAAATATATCCCATTTAAGCAGGTCTTAAAATGCTACGTGGAATTAAAATTCACAACATAACAGCTGTCTGGTGAAGGTAATTACTTTGCAAAATAGGATTTTTCTTTTTATGTTATTTTCTTTTCAGTGTAAGACTTTTATTACAATCCCCCATAAGTGTTTATATCTTTTTAACTGCATGTAATGTCTGCAGACATTGGACGGTATTATAGCTACTGCCATTTAAGAACCAAAACCCTGTATGAAACAATTAGGGGCACATTTACGAAGGGTCGAAGTGAATTGGAAGTGAATTTTCGAATTCAAAAACGTCGAATTTCGAAGTAATTTTTGGGTACTTCGACCATCGAATAGGCTAAATTAGATTCGAATTGAAAAAACGATGAATATTCGACCATTCAAAAAAAAAAAAAAGTCTTTTTAAAAGACTTCGACACTTCACCACCTTAAACCTGCCGAATTGCTATGTTAGCCTGTGGGGACCTCCTAGAACCTATAGCCAGTATTTGGCTAAGTTTTGAGAAGTCGAAGGATTTTTTGTAAAATCGTATGATCGTACGATTAAATCTAACGATTCGAAGTACGATCGTACGATCTTAAAAATGCTTCGTCTTCGAATGTCAGACTACCCTATTCGATGGACGAATTTCGAAGTTTTTTTCACTGCGAGATTCGACCCTTGATAAATCTGCCCCTAAATGTATAATTTAACATGACAACAGACCCTGTTTTTCCTTTCATTGGCAAACCATCATATTTCCATTGGTCAAATGTGAGGCTTTCATGCATTTTGTTGCTGTGACCATTGGTATTGCTTCTGCTAATATTTGCTTTTTAATCATTCTAACGCATCCGCAGGCTACTAGCTCTTCTCCTATGAACATTCGGATGCTGTAATTGGCTACACATTTCACAATTGAGAATATTAAGATGAAAACCTGTTAACAATATGTAGTCATACTGAAAAGACATTAAGCATACTCGAACAATGGCACAACATCAGAGGGACATCATAACAAGATGTACATTCTTAAGAGTTATAAATATTAAATATATAAACCCAATGTCACTGTGGAAAAAGGCATCTGCTTGATAAATTTCTCTGTTCCAGACCAAAATGTCAGTTTATAAATATTCATTATGCTTGTATACTGTTTATATCCAAGTCTCTATATAGATCCAGGATCACATTCCAGCATACACTGTGTCAGACAAACCCATAAAAAAATCAACATTGTAGTTGGGAAAGGTTAAAAAACCTGCACAGTGTCGCCACCATATGTTACCTAAGGACTACACCTCTCAGTGAATCCCACTTAGATAAAATAATGTGAACATGCATATTGTATCGCTCCGTGGTGCTCTTTGGTATAACCCCGAGGCGGTGCCGTTTTCTGCTAATAGGAGCACCAGCCCGGGGTTTCAGGTAAGTCAATACAATCACTTGGGGATGCCTAACATTTAGCGCCCCAAAGTGCACCAAGCCTTTCCTTTTCCTTTAACAGTAGGTCAGACACTTCCTTGGCAGGTACTAGGAGGGTATTTTATTGGCCTTCTTCTACCTCTTATGGCCAAGACCAGCTTCTGCTTTGGTCCTCCTTTTTTCCAGGTGTCTCCCAGGACTCCCAGTATTCCCAAGGCTATTTCCCTGCCCCCAGCCAATTAGCGTAGCCTCCCAGTGTGACTGGGCAATGTGAAGTCACTAATAGGAACTGTTAAAACAATGTATCATCAGCCAGCTCTCTTTCAGCCATTAATCCATTGTCACATTATTGTACCTTGGATGCTTCTTACAGTCCATTAACAGCTGGCTTCTGATCCATTGCTTCAAAAGTCAAAATCACCAATGAAGATAATAGCACACCACATACACTGCTGTAAATTATCTTCAATCACAATTTGTACTATCCGCACTAGAAGAATGAATAAAAAATTATATTCAAATAAAAATCATCTTACACTTCATTGCACATACTGGCTTGGCATGCACATTGACATTTGCACATGTCACAATCCATGGCTCTGAATTATGCCAAATTTAAAAGGACTATTAAAAGTCTTGCCCAAGCTGTCTCTGTTTACCACAGTTCCTGTCTAAGCCTTTACTTGTTGTTCCGGATCTCCTGGTTTTTGACTCCTTGTCTGTTCCTGAATATGATTGTTCACTGCCTGCCCTGACTCCTTGCCTGATTTGACTATGCCTCTATTTAACTGCCTGTACCATACTTCAGATCAAAGTTCACTATGTTCAGGTTCTCTCTGTCAGTCCCAAAATAATGTTGGTAAAGACCATTTCTGCCCGGGGCTCTCCTAAAGAGTGTGATCACTCTAGCAGCCCCCTGGGTTCCTGCTGCACAGACAGCGACACCTTTTATGAACAACTAATCAGAAAAAGCATTACCAATTCATGACAATATCAATGGTTGTGATACAAAAAATAAAATTTTCTTCCAAAAAAACATATTTGAGACATTTTAAATAAAGTTAACACCATACAATTGAGTAGAATGAATAATTGCATTGTTTCAATTTATTCATATAAAACAGGAACCATTATATTTAGTATACAATATTAATTCATTTATATTATCTTCATTCCAATGGACTGCCTAGTTTCCAATAGAAAATCCCCTTTGCTACAGTACTTACACTGTTTTTTTTTTATAATGAGACTATGTTCCCTGGTTCTCTTCTTTAGGGTAAGGCTAGTTTTCAATATATTGGTTGTGTCCAGTCTTATTTGGTCAGTTTTACCAGCTGTAGTAAAATTGAAGCGTGAATATGTCTTTTAACTGCATCAATTCTTCAGAGATGGTCCATTTTTAGAGTTTTGTTTTGTATTCTTCATGTATTATATATAAAGTAAGGCAAAGGTAAAGGGGTAGGGAAGGAGGTAGATCAGAAATAGCACCTTACTGAACATAAATATATCAAGTCATTACTAAACAACCAGTTTGTACAGTAGAATTTGGGATTATTTAACCTGTATTAAAAGTAAGGAATTGTAGCTACACAATGTGAAAATAGGACTATGTGTGTGGTGTTCATACAAATGGCCTGTAGATGTCACTGTGCCCAGACTTATACTGTGCATACTTCCTGACAGCTTAAAAGTGAAAGTTACTGTTGTATAATGGCTGCATGAGTCTCTGCTAATAAAGCACGGTTATACTCTACTCATCCTAGGCTACCCACAACATAATGTTGTTTGCTTATCATAAAGTATTTAGGAAGTTGAGCCAAGGGACCATATTTTCCAGTATATTTTGCATTTTATAATGTGTGTAATTCCTTCCGATGGTCCTTTTTTTTATAATGCCAGCCTGTGATTGAAGATTAGTACCTATAACCTCCCTTAATCTGAAGGTCTAGGACATGAGTAAGTTCACCTCATTTTGGGGTATAACTGGATGCTTTATTAAAGCAATACTGCTTTCAGTTGCAATTACATTTACCAAAAAACAATGTTGTTGAAAAGTTACTTAGAATTATATTTTTTTATTAGACTAATTATTTGAGGATTTGCATAGCCTTTAATTTTTTCTTGACTCCTTTAGATATTTAACAAAAATGTATTCTTATTATGCACTATTGGTTAGTTTTCAATCCTTTGGCAGTGTTTGATATCTCTGACGCCTTCAGATATTAAGGGGGTTATTTATTAGAGGTCAAGTTGTGTTTTCCCAAAAAACTTGAGTTTTTCTAGGGTAGTGCAAGGATACTTACTGGCTTCCGGCGCGCTCCCATTACTCACATTGCTGCTGCGGTTCCCGCATTTGCACAGATTCTGACGCACGCACGTCTAGATGCAGGATGTTACGTCACCTATGTTGTGACACATAGCATTCAGACACAGACAGCGTGTCACCTATGTTCTGATGCACAGCGTTCAGATGCAGGCATCATGTCCCTTGCAAATTGGTGCCAAATCTGACGATATTTAAGGGAAAGCCAGAAGCAGATCTGTGGTTAGTTATTAAGGTGTATTCCTAAAGCCTAGCCCTTCTTCTACTGCTGTGTTATCCTGTTGCTGATCCTGCCTGTTTATGACCTCGAACCTCTGCCGCCCATCTCGACCTTCTGCTTGTGACCTGATTCTAAACCTATATGCATGTCCTCGACCCGGACCTGTTAACCAAGCCTTCCATCTTAACCCTAGTACCTTGCTTCAACTCTACTAATAGCCTCACTGGCTTTTCTCCACCCACAGTCCTCCTGTTCAACCTTTGGGTAGGATTTGCATTGTGTGACCCGCTTGTGGGTCAAAACCAGCTTGACTGAATCCATCTTTGCTGGAACTTCCGGTAAGCCTGACAGGTTTTTTCATTAAAAACTTAAATTTTCCTAGATTTATTATGCCCCGAAGCTGCTAAAAGCCTGAATTCAAAAATATTTATATAAGGTCATGTAGAAGTCAATGGCAGAGGTCCCTTGAACCATTTGAAGATGTTTTAAGCCTACATGCTTTTCAGGTTTTTTACAAGGATTTGTGCTTGAAAACTCAATACATTCGAGTTATTTTATAGTTTTGTAGTCTATAACTCAATCGAGTTTTTTCCTCCAGTTGTATTCAATCAAGTTTTTTACATTTGGTTTTTCAATACATAAGCAAACATTCAAGTGTGAATTTATTTGAGGTAGAAAAAAAACATCAAAAATTCAACCTTTGATAAATAACCCCCTAAGTGTAAAGCTAGATTGGAATGTGGGAATTTTGCTCTCCACTGAGTATAAGGCTGCATACAATCCCACTGTAGCAAAAGGAAATTAGAAGGCAAGATGATGAATGTCGTAAGTGGGTCTTTATTTTGGGAAATTAACTCCGCAGCAGAATATATGGGTCTTTTTGTTATACTGTTGTTCACTAGATGCACTGTATGTTATTTTTTACAGGAGAAGCTAACCAAAAATACATGCTGAGTTAACAGGGCTACACGGAATGTACAATTATTTTGAGTCCATCTTTGTGGAACAAAGTTGATTTAAAATACAAGCTATTCAACTCTAAAAACTAAACTCAGTGTGACTGTGTTCTGCTCTAGTCATTTGCTAATATCTCCATCTTTGCATATGGGCCAAATGATTTTAATGTTCCAAACCATTTCCCAACAATTATGGACATTTTGTTGACAATCCATCTTACTGACTGGAACACAAACTGGTTATAGCTTTCCCAATTATAGAACTAAGATACATTTAACGTGTACATAAACTTGCTTGGGAAAGCTATTGTTCTATTTAACTCATGTGGCATTCAGCTTAAACAGATTTAAGTAGCTATGTTTGTGGAACAGGCTTTAGCAACAGGCGTCATATGTAGATGAAGAGCATTTACTATAATGACATCTGGGATCTGTAATATCGAGGTTGCTTATTCAAAAGCAAGGTTGTTTGTAAAGAGTGTTAGCACACAAGGCTGCAAAAACATGGTATAGACTGAGACTCATGCTAAGTATAGCAACAAACACCTCATTACTTCTCAGGAACATCGGCCACTCATTGAAGCAACATTAAACTAAACTATTTTTAAATCCTCCAGTGACCCAAATCATACATGAGAATCTTGCCTACTCTTTTAGTTTATTATTAAACTATTTAAACACCTAAACAACACGATACCCACCCCTTTGAATTTGTATTATTGGCTCACAAGAATTGCATGGCAATCTTAATATTTTAGTTGACAGCAAGATGATTGATGTACTGCTAGCATGTAAGTATTTATATAACAAAAAAAGAGACCAACTAGAATCCGCAATGTGACCTTGTTTATTTTAAAGAACAATTTCATCGGATCGGGGAAAAACTCAAAATCGAGTGAAAATCCAAATCGTAAGTTTTTTTTTCTGAATCTCTAGATTTTTTCAGGTTTTTTCCTGAAAACCCAGAATTTTTTGAATTTTTGCCCAAAAAGTCAGAAATAGTTGGATTTTTGGGCTAATTTCAGCACATACCACAGAAACTTCCAAATGGGAAAGGGACCTCTCCCATTGACTTGTATACAACCTCGGCAGGTCTGATAGGCTGGATTTTCAGATTCAGACTTTTGTCATGCTCAGGGTATAATAAATCTCGAAAAAAATTGTGTTTTTCTCCCACTAAAATTCTGATTTTATAGTAAAAAAAACTCAAATAATTGAGTTTTTGGCATTCTGACTTTAATTAATAACCCCCTAAGTGTGAGATACATACAAATTAACCCTTAAAAAAGGCAGGCAACCTAAAATAAGTGGGCACTTGGCCTAGTAAAATGCTGATCATAGAAAAGACCAATAAAAGCTGTAGCAAAAGCAAGCTCTGTGTATGTATTCAGATCAGCTTATTTTCCACATATCCATATGTTTAAATGGATTGACCAGCTTTAAAAAAAAAAAAAAAAAAATTTAACACTGACATACTTT
The DNA here is from genome assembly GCF_017654675.1 of Xenopus laevis. Classification (NCBI taxonomy): domain Eukaryota; kingdom Metazoa; phylum Chordata; class Amphibia; order Anura; family Pipidae; genus Xenopus; species Xenopus laevis. Next base: position 57,019,217 of record NC_054377.1, on the reverse strand, counting down.
TCCCATTTATTATGCTACCGTACATTAGCTCATGTTTGATTACATTCTCATGGAGGATGTGTAGTGTAGTTTGTGGAGGCATTGGATTTAACAAGGACATTGCCACTTGCCGTGAGTATTGCTGTTAACTGATTCATTGGGATTACTGATCTTTCAATGTCATAAAATGTATTATTTCTCAGCAGACTGTTTCATATGCTCTTAGTGAAACATAACTGAGACAACATGAATTAGATAAAAACAATGTATAATTAATAGCTCATTACATATTGTTAAACCCATTTGCAGCACTTAATTAAATCTCTGAGATCACTGGTTAAATATGAGTTTGAATAACTAAATAAGAGTAGAAGCATACTATACAGGAGCTTATCCAATAGAAGCCAAGAAACACCTAACATAAATTATTTTAATTGCTAATTAGAAATTGTCATGGTTGAAAGGTGAAAAATAAATTCTCTCGATGCTGTACCTCATTTGTAAAAAGAAAGTATAAGTTTGCTTAGCAGAAGTAATATGCAGGTTTAGTTATGTATTATACTGCTATGCAGTTTTTTTGCAAGTTTATATAAGTGGTTCAGGGACAGAGGAGGAAAAGGCCCATAATGAAGCCCTAGGTAGCACAACAGGGACAGGTGGAGCAGAGATACATGCTCACGCATTGAATAGGACCTTTAGGAAGGGGAGGGGTTATTTGTACCCAAGTATTATCCAAGTACAGAAAGAAAGCAAGTATTGCCCCGCCTGAGGTAAGGAGTAAGGGAGATGGCTAATTGAACCATAAGCTGTGGTGTGGATATCCTTCTGGGATAAAATGCTAAAGGAAAAGTTCAGTATAAAAATAAAAACTGGGTAAATATATAGGCTGTGCAAATAAAAAAATGTTTCCATATAGTTAATTAGCCAAAAATGTAAGCTAGTAGGGCTGGAGCGACTGGATTTCTAACATAACAGAACAGATCAATACTTCTTGCTTTGCAGCTCTCTTGTTTTCCACTGATTGGTTACCAGGCAGTAACCAATCAGTGACATGTGGGGGGGGGGGCAAATGGGTCATAACTGTTTGCTTTTGAATCTGAGCTGCATGCTCAGGATCAATTGCAAACTCACTGCAGTTATGTCCCTTGTGGCCCCCCTTTCAGTCGCTGACTAACTCAGAGATAAGAGAGCTGAAAAGCAAGTTGTGTTCTGTTCTGTTATGTTAGACATCCGTCACTCCAGCCTTTATAGATTCCATTTTTGGCTAACTAACTATATTAGAAGCATTAACTATTTACCCAGTTTTTATTTTTACACTGAACTGTTCCTTTAAGGTGGGTTCGGTGATGAATAGACCAGGGTCTTGGCTTTGGGACAATGAGGTACAGTAACATACAGTATGCTACTGTAGTAAACATGTGAATGAATCAAGCTGCGTTCTTTCAATTCAAAAGGTGGTTAGTGTGTGTATTTTGGTGCAGAGAATGGGTACCAGACATTAGTAATATTCAAGGGCTTTAATTAAGGAGAAGGAAAGGTTAAAACTAAGGACATAGAGAAAAAGAAGAGATTGATCAATGCATACTCCCTGGTCCCCTATGCAGATGCATATATTTAAAAAGACAGGTTTTTTTAGTTACAAAATTATGATCATAAGATTGATAAGCCACCATACCACATCAAGGTAAACCCCATATGGCAGTCCCTAATTATTTACCTCTGGTCATAATACTCAATTGCTATAGCCTCCCGGCATAAAAGCATTACCTGAAATAAGGGTCTCCCGACCTGGGAGAACAAGGCCAAAACTACTGTAAGTAAGCTTTATCAGAAAGGTTTATATAAATACACCAGCAAATAGTAATAGGTGAATCTGATCCATTTTGCTTCGTGAAATGGCAAAAATGCACCAGAATGTATTGAAGTCAATTTTTTTGACGCTCAACAAATTGCGTAGCAAATTTTTGACACGCAACAATTTTTGGGCTTCTGTATCAGACTTTCTACTTTCAGCTTAAATCTTTAGAGCACAGGCTTGAGCATGCTCAGTTTGCTCCTCTCTTACCCTCTCTTCTCCCTCCTCCTCTCCCTGCTGTAATCAGAGCCCAGATTTATGAGCGAGCAGGGAGAGAGTCTGGCAAGAAGTTATGTCACACCAAACTAAAATGACTACTGCTATCCTAAAAAATAGAGATAGCTTCTCGAACTATTTACTCAGGTATAGTAACACATTCTACAGAGTAAATGTAGTGTTGTAGCTTGCACTATTGTGGTTAATCTATTGAAATAAACTGCCTCAGTAGCTTTCTTCTCCTTTAAGTATAGGTCTGTGAGCTATTTAAAATAGCCTAAAGAGATCATATTATGGTACTGTAAAAAAGTAACCAGACAGAAAGCAATTAAAGGAGACAGAAAGGTTAAAACTAAGTAACCTTTATCAGAAAAGTCTACATAAATACACCCAATTACACTCACAGTGCTGCTGCTCTTGAGTCCTCTGTGAAAAGTAACACTGCATTCCTTTCTCCATTACACATGAAAGAATAGGAGGCAAGGAATGTGGTATCAGTGTACTGTACTTGGTTTAACCAAGTCCACAGCTAGTTCATTCCATGTTATGGGGGTATGTGGTAAAGCAAATTGTGCAACAGACCATATAGGTCTCTACTTATGGGCAAGGTTTTTGATGCAATATAAAATGATTGCACTCCAACAGTCCGATAGAAAGTTATCTGGGTCAACATTAGGGGTAGTGTACCCACTTTAGTACTTGCTTCATTGAAGGATTTCTTTAAACATGTTTTGTAAAGCAACATATATTTGCATGGATTTTTTTACTGAATGGTTCGATTTTTTGTTTACGAGGTTATTACCAATTCCAAATATTTACAAAAAAATGGTGAAAATTTCATTTTAAAACCATTAGCAATGAAACAATGTTTTTGCAGAGTGAAATGCAAGATTTTCCATTCCTGTGGACACAAATAATACATATTTCTCCACTATTCATGTACATCTTCCATAATTGTCTTCTTATTTTTATTTGCAGACATTCCTATTGTCAAATGGCTGGCTGGCATATGGTAATAGGGAATAAGGAATACTTGTCTCCACAGAGCACATTTGTTTACATTAACAGGTCATTATAAGTCAACTTCCCTTGAAATGAAATATGTAGATGTCCCAGTGAAATTTCTATATATATATCTATATATATATCTATATATATATCTATATATATATCTATATATATATCTATATATATATCTATATATATATCTATATATATATATATATATATATATATATATATATATATATATATATATATATATATATATATATATATATATATATAGTGGATAATTAAGATCAGTTTAAACTGCCTTAAAAGGACAAAGCACTCAAATATAGGATGTCCATCTAAATATTGAGCTCTTTTTCCATTCTTTTTCTCCAAATTTCTGTTTATTTATATAAATGGAAGTACTCATTACTGCTAATCCAATAGGAAATATATTATTATTCTATATTATATAGTATATATTATTTTTTTCTGATTGGATGATTAGATGAATGGAACATTTACATAAATGTAACTTTTTTGTAGCATTTTTCATACAAAGGAATATTTATTTACTCAATATTTATTCCATTTCCCAATAAAGGTTATTTGTGTGCACCCTGCCTCCTTCAGTTACTACAGTTACTACAGTGAGGTGTTATATAGACCTCAAAAACACTGAGCTCTAACAATCCCCTGTTTTTTTAAGCCCCATAAAATGTAATATTGTATTGTATTGATTACTGTTTTTAATGCAATTAAGTTAATAGAATTATGATTCAAACAAGACCTTTCAGAAACATTAAACATTGTTTCTGCTACATAGAAAATACCAAATGATATTAAAACAACCCTTCTTTACTTACATATTGAACAAAAATTATACAGGTATGGGACCTGTTATCCAGAATGCCCAGAAAAAGTATCTTGCTGTAATTTGGGTCTCTATACCTTAATTCTGATAAAAAATTATTTAAACATCAGATAAACCCAACAGGATTATATTCCTTAGATAAGGAGTAAATATATCATTGATAGGACTGAGTACAAAATACTGTTTTATTTTAGATGACAATATGGAATATAGTCTTGCCATAATTCTGAGCTTTCAGGATAACAGGTTTCCAGATAATGGACCCCATACCTGTATAAAGAAAAGAAGACAACATAATAGTAGTCTAGTATAAATGAACTAATAATTATAAGGGGACTTTGGACAAATATTTCTGATAATTTTCTCTTTTCCATTTTCTCTTTTTTATTTTATACACATATATAACAAATATTCTTACATTGTATAAATGCAATGTAAATTCTATTATTATCTCCTAGTTATATAGTCACACAGTAGGTAAGGTTGAAAAAAGACACACGTCCATCAAATTCAACTTTTTTTTTAATAAATCTGCCTAACTGCCAGTTGATCCAGTAGTTCTTTAATTCTAAAATGCACCATGCACACAGACAGTGCTATACATAAATTACCCATGCATATTAATATATATATAACATAAGAATAGTCATTTAGATACACAATCAACAAAAAAATCATAAACAGCCATTTTTAGGGAGAGAGAGTTTTTTTTACAATGAATATTATTCCCCTACAATTATGTATTAGAGAGTATTCTGCCATTCTGTCCTGCTTTGCACAATAGAAAACAATTTAATTTTAAAAAATAGAATGGAAAAAACAAGACTTACAGTTTTCAGATAATTAAGCAATGCTGCTTTTCTGAGTGTTTCCACTTGTCGCCTAAAAGTCAATGCCAGAATTTCAATAAAATGAAAGCCTGTGCATCTTCAAGGATGATTTGACATATACAGAAAGTTGCCTGCTGCAGTCAATTTGAAGTATTAAAATTTGATAACTCTTTAATCACTTTTAGTGATGGGCGAATTTATTCGCCAGGCGCGAATTCGCGGCGAATTTGCGCGATTCGCGTCGAGCGAATAAATTCGCGAAACGCCCGCGAAAATTCGCGGTAAAAATTCGCCGGCGTCAAAAAAAATTTTTCCCGAAAAAAGTCGCCGGCGTCAAAAACGGGCGCCGGCGCCGGAAAAACGGGCGCCGGCGTCAAAAACGGGCGCCGGCGTCAAAAACGAGACGCCGGCGCCGTTTCGCGAATATTTCGCCGTTTCGCGAATTTTGCGCGAAATTCGCGAATTTTTCGGCGAAGCGAAACGGCGCAAATTCGCCCATCACTAATCACTTTATTTAATGAGACAGAAACAGCAGGGGAAAGGGAAATCCATCATGTCAGTTCAAGTACCTTGCTGTCTTCCTGCTGTGAATGTTTAACATTACACCATTTGCTTAGTCCTACTCTTGCCACTACATTTGAATGAATCATTTGCTTTTATCCTTATGGGATAGATGATTTCCCTACAGACCCAAATTCAAGCTGTATAAAAATACTGAATTATGTCTGTGCTGTAAAGAGGCGTAAATACACAGGAAACATTTATAGACTTATACGCTATTTTATTCTTATAATATAGTGATGATCAACTGGCGGCCCACAACCCCCCCTGGGATTAATTGATCCTACATTGTTTACACCTCAAATTCAGACAATAAACTCCTGTATTGTTCACACCTTTAATCCCCCCTGCATTGTTCACACTTTGTTTGTGAAGATTCTAATTCATCCAGGTCATGGTATATCTGTAGTTATAAATCAAATAATCCCACAGATAATGGCACACCAAGGAAAACTTTCACATCAACATCTGTTCAAATAAAGTGCAGGTTTATTTAGAGACCAATGTTTCAATTCCTTACTGGAATCTTTGTCAGGGAAGGAGATATGCCTGTGTACAGAGTGATCAATTTAAATGTGAAAAAAATGGCACCAAAGGCTCGTTGCCATGGTGCATAGCAACCAAGGTGAGAGAAAGAGTGAGAAAAGTAGAAGAAAACAATGCCGCTCAAATCCAATACTATGCCCCCAGGCCATAGGAGTACTGAAAGCGCTACGGTAAGGGCAGACCCAAGTATGAACCAGCGATCGGTCAATGTATAAAGTGCTGACCCGTCCGTGTCTTACAGTTGTGATGCTCCTGTTGCCTAGCAACCCACCGTCTCTGCTTACAGTCCGTGCGTGAAAATGAATATTAGCCAGTGTCGGTGACTATGCATGATACAAGGCAGTATTCAGCGCAACCGGACTAAGAAAGTCGTGGCACCAGTCTGGAACCATCCAAGAGTGCCAACACGGTGCCAATTCCCCTAGACGGTGCAGAGAAACCGTGCACCTTGTGGTGTATAGGAGAAATAAGTAGTTATAAGTCAAATAAACTGGACTTGCTGTGTTTTTCTTAAAGACGTTTCACCAGTCATTTAACTGGCTTTCTCACTTCAGAATGATTTGTATGAAGATCTTTCTGGAATAACTATGCTGGAATGTTGCTCCAATCAGCATAATATGTTTATCATAATCAGCAGAGGTTCTCATGAAGTTAAGGTGTTGATTGTGTTAGCATGATTGGAGCTTTGAGGTGTATCCTATGATGTTGTTACTTCTCTTTTAATGTCACACATCACAGAGGCAGTTGAAACAGTGAGAAAACTGTTGCTAAAAGACAACACCCTTGACAACAGAACAAAGTTTAAGAGCTTAAGAGCAAGTATGTTCCTTACTGGACCTATGCCTAAGTACCTCCTATTTCAAGTATATGGATAAGTTCTACAGACAGATGCATGGCTGCACCATGGGATTGCCATATTCGCCCACCTGTACATGGAGGAAGCGGAAAGAAAGGTCCTGGATAGCTTCAAGGGAATCGCTCCCAGTCATTGGTTCCGATATGTGGATGACACCTGGGTTAAAATACAACCACAAGAGGTACAGACTTTCACTAAACACATCAACACAGTGGACCACAATATGAGGTTTACACAGGAAGATGTGCAAGTTAACACACGTTTTTTTTTTTGGACTGCTTGGTAAGAGTCAGAGAGGGTGGAAAGCTGGAAATAGAGGTCTACAGGAAACCAACCCACAAAGACCAGGACCCGCTGTTTGACTCACACCATCCACTAGATCGTAAACTGGGGGTGATCACAATATGCAAAAATACTCACAGCTCAGGATCAACTGCAATTTCTCAAAGAATCAAGATAAAATGTTCTCTCTTTATTTCATCCTTTAAAAACCTGTTAGCAAAAATATAGCAACAGTGTCTATATATTCAAACTGCTGACATGTTTCATAAACATGTGGTTCCCTTCCTCAGAGCATGCTTTTTCATGTGATTCTTTGAGAAATTGTGGTTGATCCTGAGTTGTGAGTATTTTTGCATATGTTGGACGATGTTGCAGAGTTTGAGGGGCCTGGAACCAGCATGTGATTAATGGGAGTTTGGTGCGGTGAGCTCTGCCACATACTAGTAAGGTGGGGTAATCAGAGCCCTAAATCCCAAGCAGACAAGATCCCCACCAGCACAGAGGCTAAGTTGAAAGAGTTGGAACATCTCATAGGGGCTCTTAAGACGTGTGGGTATACAGATTGGGCCTTTGTTAAACTTGGTAGAAAGATAAACAATAAGGAAAGAAGAATTTTTAATAAACACTGTATCCCTGTCTGCTGTAAACCCAGCAACACATTAAGGCAGCAATTTTTTCATCGAAAACACCCAACCCCAAAGCACAAGCAGAGTAACACTGTATATGCAGTGCAGGGAGGAGTGTTCTGATTTGTATGTGGGAGAAACCAAACAACAGTTACACCAGCGTATAGCACAACACAGAAGAGCCAGCTCCTTTGGTGAGGATTCAGCCATGTACTTCCATCTAAAGGGAAAAGGACTGCCAACTCCAGATTCTAGACTGGGAGAATGACTGGTTCAAAAGAGGAGTTAAAGCCATATATGTTAAAAACAGAAAAAACAAGTTTGAATAGAGGGGGGGTTGCAACATCTAATGTCTGCCACATACAATGTTTTGGCACCCCTCCCTGGAAGGTTTTAGAACACCTCAAATCTCCAATCATGCTAATACAATCAACACTTTAACTTCATGAGATCCTTGCGGATTATGATAAACAGATTATGCTGATTGGAGCAACATTCCAGGGTATTTATTCCATAAAAGATTCCAAAAAGATTCAAAGCACAAAATATTGAATTACATTTTTTTACATATATATATTTTTTTTAATTGTTTTTTTTTCTTTTATAAATATATATATTTTTATGAAAAATTAACGTGGTGGGTTAAGGGTTAAGTCAACGTACGGCTCTTCCTTTGTTACTTTACAATAACACTGTGGGTAGTGTAAACCTCTGAAAGGCAGGATATATTGCGGTCTTTAGCAAATGCAATACACCACCCACAGCCTCTGTGCAAAGGAGAGGATTCAGCAAACTACATAAACCTGGGGCAACTGGTGACTGTACCCCCACAGAAGATATACATGGAAAAATACAAATAACTTTTGTAGGAAATACTTTGAAAATATAATGTGCCTTTATGGGGGAAAATAATGAGCATTAAAAAGGGGGTATTTAAAAAATCAAGGGGTCTATTCATATAAATCCAGGGGAAATTCTCACAGATTATACTATTTCACCTATTTTTGATTATTTATAAAAATAAAAAAGTATTTAAAAGAATACCTTATCCCCTCTACCTAATCCTTATCCCCTCTACCTAAAGGGGATTAGGTAGAGGGGATAAGGTATTCTTTTAAATACTTTTTTTATTTTTATAAATAATCAAAAAAATATAATGTGCCTTTATGGGGGAAAATAATGAGCGTTAAAAAGGGGGTATTTAAAAAATCAAGGGGTCTATTCATATAAGTCCAGGGGAAATTCTCACAGATTATACTATTTCACCTATTTTTGATTATTTATAAAAATAAAAAAGTATTTAAAAGAATACCTTATCCCCTCTACCTAATCCCCTTTTACTTAAATTCTGAGGTTTGTTTGTTATGCTAATAGATGTATCATGTATATTACTAACATCCTCTTCTACATTGTATTTCAATATTCTGAGGAATAGACATAAAAGTGTTTTATACCTTAATTTTTCTATAAATGTAGATACTGCAGGGGTTGGGTTTCATCAATTGAGGCTGAAAAGTTTTCCCTGACCTCTTGATTTCCAGTTGTATTGAACACATTACACTACGTATTGAAAAGAAGTGAATAAGCAAGCGCATTGTGTTTGTATTATTTCTTATTATTTATCAAACTGAATTGTAGACTGTATAAAAAAGGGTTCTTGAAAGATGACTGTAGCTGAGATTTCACACAGTCAACATAATATACATATAACACCTATGGGCAGATTTATTAACATTCAATATAACTTTTTCTCTGATTCGAGTTGCTTTGAAGCAAAGCACAAAACCTTGAATTAAAAAATTAGACTTTTAAAAGATGGTGAGTACATGTAGTAGTCAAAATCCAAACTATTTCTCAATTTGAGTTTTTGCAAAAAAAAGTTTAATTTGGAAGCTTCATTGAAAAGGGTAGACTGTGATTTCATTGCTTAAGAGATGTTTTCTCATGTTTTTGTGCAATCAAGTATTCAAAGATTCATCATATTCTACTTTGGAAATGTAATATAAGCTTCATCTCAAAGAAAAAATAACAAATGAAACCAGCTTTAAACACTGTACAATTTCTAAAATAATCACATTACTCTTCAGTATCCCTCTCTCGGCAGTCTGAAATTCTTCATGAACCTTAGTGTCTTTGCCGCTTTGAAACAGTTAGCTCTAATAGATTTGTCTAAGCAAAGGGAACACACACCAATGTATTGGATTTTCTCAAATCAATCAAAATCTGACTAACTCCTGCATAAAGAGACATACGTTGATGAGAGAGGAAATCTAAAGAGTTACTTGATTTCTAAAATGGTGTATTTTTTTATTAATCATATTGAGAAAACCTCTTGTTTTCATGCGATAAAGCTCATATACTGTACAAATTTAACACTTTTCCTTTCAAACATTTTTTCACTGTTTTTTCATATTAAAAAAAGAATGTAAACAAAGGTTGTGACAAACCTTTTTTTAAATTATTTTTCTCCACTCTAGACCTAAAATACACTATTTTTAACCCTTTAAGTGCCAGCAGAATTTCGCAATTCATTTGCACTCAGTGCACTTTTTGAACATTTTGTGCTCTCTCATTTTAGGGGCATTTCCTGTGGGGGATTTTTCGTTTACCTAGGAAAACTATATATTGTTTTATTTTCAGAAGAACCTGAGCTTTCTTTATCTGCCTAAGTTTTTGTGTATTTCTACTTTTAAAACAACATTTAGAGCTCTAAATACAATTTTTTAACAATATAGAGATGTATATCAGAAAAATATGTTATTTTATGCATAAAAATTCAACTGATTTGGAAAGCATCAAGTGTCTCAAATGTGTCAATATCAGATATGTATAGTTTTATGAAGATTTATGACTTCTACAGATCAAAAACTCCCAGTAATAAATTACCAAATTTCAAAGCACTACAGTAGAAGTTGGCATACTTAGGATTCCAGAGTCAATAAATCCTGGAACAGTAGGTTTACCCCAGGAAACTATATATTTGTGAATAATTACAGAGTCTTACAAATCCAAAATGGGTAATCATGTCATTATACTCTTAATTACCAAACATTAAAGCTTTTCTGAATGTATTGGTTTCTATAAAAATTTATGAAAATTTGGAAAAATCACCTCAAAACTCTCACTTTGCAAATTCATATCTCCCACGTAGCATTAGGTACCAATAAAACCATCCTAAATATGAATTCCAGGGGTCCACTGAACAGTTTGATGCCTATTGTGCATAAGATTACCAAAGTATCTAGCGTTTAGAGGCCCCGAAATTAAGTTAGCACATACAACTTGTCCAGGAAGTCACTTTAGCTATTGAATAATCATCACATTTACTGCATTTTTTGCAGGGTAAAAACACATTCAGACAAATCCAAAATGGGTAAAATGGGTAACCATGTTTTTCTACTCCAAACTACTGAGTCGCAATGCTTTCCCAAAATTGTTGGTTTTGATGAAATATAGATGAAGCCACTTGGATTTGTGTGTTAAATGCATAATGACTCGGGATTAATTGAAGAAACTGTGTTATTTAAAGTATTCTTAACTCATTTAATGCATTTAACCTTTTCAGTAGCATACCAAAGCACCATTGTTAACAATGGTGAATGCTTTAATTAGATAGGATGCTGCGACACAGTTATGTGTGTTAACTTAGATAAATGGGTTAAATGTGTTTAGATATTCTCTGTTAAACACACAAACCAAGCTGGCTTCATCTGTACCTGAAAATCTTCAAATTTTTTAGTATCGCTCACATTGCATTAGTCACCAAGAGAAAACATCCTAAATATGAATGCCAGAGGTCTACTGAACTGTTTGATTAACCAAACTATGTAGCATACAGAGGCACACAAATGACAATAGTGCATATGAATTTTCATGACTGACACTCTGGCTGCTGCAATTTGAGCACCTGGTGTGTGTATTATTTGCCACAAGGCCCCCTAACAGAATGGAGTCACACTAAAACCATATATTTTCAGAAAGTAAACATTCTGATGAATCCAAAATGGGTGAATATGTCTTTCTCCTGCAAACTACCGAACTGTAAAGCTATGCTGAACATAATGGTTTTTATGAAATTTCTGAAAATCTCTACAAAGCTTGCATTTTTACACCATTATATGCCCCACATTTCTGTTTCATGTATGTATCACCATAAAACATCATAAATATGAATGCCAAGGCTCTACTGAACACTTTTATGCATATATTTACCAAACTATGTGGTGTACAGAGACACACAAATGACAAAAGTCGCATAATCATTTTCACAGCTAACACTCTGGTCAGCACCCGATGTGTGTACCAAATGCCATAAGACTCCCTAACAGTATGGAGACCTTAGAAAACCATATATTTTCATAAAGTACACATTCTGATGAAAATATGTTTTTCTTCTGCAAAACTACCTGTTACTACCTGTTACTGTAACCTGTAAATTTATGCTAAACTTTTGGGTTTTTATTAAATTTCTGAAAATCGTCACAAAGCTTGCATTTTACCCCATTATATGCCCCACATTTTGTAGCCATAAAAATCCTATATATGAATGCCAGGGCTCTTCTGAACAGTTTGATGCCCAATATGTATAGATATACCAATTACCAAACTATGTGGCACATAGAGACCCCCATATTGAAATATAGCAGACAAAATATATATGGTCAAAACGAACAGTGTGAAATGCAATAAAATTACTAAAATCCAATAAAACCACAAAAATCAATTCTTTTTTTCACCTAGTGTAATCAGCAGTTTGAATATTTTTGCTTGGCCAAATAGGTTTTACGGATAGAAATAAGCGAACTATGCAGTTCTCAAAATGCAATAAAATGGCAAAAATGCATAAAAGAAACCAAGAATTACAATATAATCACTGAAATAACATACAAACGATATTGCGCAGTAAACGTTAGTAAATAAGCTATTCGCAATGGCATTACAACATATTTTTTAGGCAAAATAACAGAGAAAAATAAAAAAGAAATAAAAAGCCACAAAATAGTGTAGGTGCATATGTACACTTGGCAAATTGCGTGTTATGTGTGCGCATGTGCAAGTGTGTGTGAGTGCTGTTAGTTTGTGAACCCCCCCCGATCCGGGTCCTCTTCTCTGCAGGTCCGTTGAGTGGGCGTCACTGGGGGAGTGTAAGAAGTGCTGCCAGTAGCAGGACATGTAGATTTCACGTGCGTGTTATTTTGCTTTTTATTCAGCAGCTCTCCAGTTTGCATTTTTAGCAGTTTGGTTTCTAGGGTCCAATTTACCCTAGCAACCATGCATTAATTTGAATAAGAAATGGGAATATTAATAGAAGAGGACCTAAAAAAAAGACAGTAGAAATAACAATACATTTGTAGCGTTACAGAAAATAGAAAAAAAAATAAAAATAGAAAATAGTAAAGATTATTGCTAGAAAAACCCATCAAAGCCAAAATTCAATGTAAGGTTATTTCAGTGGTTTAGCAATCAAGCCCTATCATTTAGGAAGATACTGCCTTCAATGTTTTGTACTTGAGGAAGTTGGATGTCCTCTACCCCAAAATATTGTAAAGGAAAAAGCCTGCAAATAAATGCTGTCTTTATAATATTTTTAAAGCTTAACAGTTGTGCGTGGCAAGTTCTATGACTTTATGCTTTTGTATAGAGCTAATTGTGGCACCACCATATTTAACTATATGAGTGTGCCAACACACAACTATAAAGTGTCTTTTTATTAACCTGTAACGATTATCTTCAAATCACTTCCTGCATCTGTGCCAGTTTTTAGTTTTGGAAAGTGATTGTTAGAAAGGTGATGTGTGGATATTTGCAAAATAGTTGGCCTTCATTTACAAGTATGTTTTGAAGACCGTTTAAATAACACAAGTACAGGTTTGGAACCTGTTATCCAGAATAACCAGGGCCTATGGGATATTTCCGTAATTTGGATCTCCATACCTTATGTCCACAGGAAAATCTTTCATTCATTCATCATTCATTAACCCCAATAGGCTTGTTATGTCTCCAGTAAGGATTAATTGTATCTTAGTTGGGATCAAATATATATATTAAGTAATTTCTGAGGTACTGTTTTCATGATTAAAGTAATGTTATCATTTTCTTAAAATTGTACTGATGTATTTGAGGAAATGGTGTGCCTTTTTAATCTCATAAGAAATATATTCAGATTTAAAAGGATGCTACAAGGTTGGATTTTGTCAAGTACATTATAAGAACTATTCACAAGTCCCTGTGTACAAATTATTTCTCAAACCATGTCAGAGTAAAAATTCAATACACAGCACAGTATGTAAAATATGTAAATAATTTTTGTTCCCAAGACATGTATTTTAATTACCAGTCCTTCTTAAACCCATGCCTATCCTGAGATGTCTCATATACATGGGTGATATTTTAGCTTAAATAGGAAGTTCTTCATTGTGACAGTGCTCTGCAATTTGCGCAGTTATTCGAGATTGATAATTGCATATCATCTTGGTTCATCAATGCCTTCAAAACAAGTTCTGTTGCTTGCTGTCATAAGAGCTTTAAACTTTTGTATGATTTACCCTGAAGAACACTTGAGATGTGTAAATAAATAAAATGTCATATAAAACAAGCCAAACATAAGCTTTCAGAATATAACAGAGGCCATTTTTGGCACTCACTAAAGATAAATATATCTCTTATTATTCATGTTAATGTTAGCACTTCTTCTCAAAGAAAGAACCACAGAGAGAATAAACATTCTAAAAATGAACGGATTGGAGATGTGGAATCTGTATGAATTAGTGCTATTGTTTGCAAAATATAACAAATACATAGGTTAACTAGCAGCATATATTTCAATTCATCCAATGCAACACACAAACACACACACATATACTGAATATATAAAGTTAGAACTATTTGCTTTTATGCGGCACTGTCGCTTTAGCTTGGCAAGCACTGCATAATCACTGAGCTGTGACAAGTTAAGCCAAATGAGAAAGCTGGAGAGGGAGCAAGGCAGTAATATTGTTCAGGTAAAACTCTCCTGACCACAAAATATCTCCCTAATCCTTCTTGGAATTTAACAGCAACTCCTGTCACATTTCCACCAATTTTTAGCCGCTAGGCTTGGATTCATCCAAACAAATATTTCTTCCTAAATGTGAAAACCAAGCTTAAAAACTAAGACCATAAACCAATCAGACACACAGTTCTGACTGTTAAAACTAGAGCAGAGATCCAAGGCGTGATTTATAGATTTTTGTACTAAACAGTAAAGATGGAAAGCTTCAATACCATGTACAGCGGGAACCCAAAAAATAAATGAACTTTCAACGATAAAATTAATTATCAAAATTCAAGAAAATATTTGATTATTTAGAAGCAGTTGTCCAAGGTTTGCTTAGCACAATGTGACTGAGATAGAAGGCTAACTTACAGGTGGAGCACTCTTTATCTAGGCAACATTCACTAGGGTGCCTAAGCTTTAACTGCATTTCTGAACCACAATATACTCTTTTTCAAAGCACTCTTTATCTAAACATTTGGCTAAGATATCTCACAGCATCATTTAAAGAAAATTTTTTATACCTTTTTCCGTTTGATAGATCCTGTGAAATGTTGTGCTATGATGAGTCATGCGTCCTTTGTCAGTAACTTAGGGGCAGATTTATCAAGGGTCGAATTGAAAATTTGAAGTAAAGAAATTCAAATTTTGAGCTATTTTTGCGTACTTTCGACTAGTGAATAGTCCAAATCTGTTTCAAATTTGAAAAAATTAATAAATCCGAATATTAAAATTTATCATGTACTGTCTCTTTAAAACTTCGACTTTAAACCATTCACCATCTAAAACCTGCTGAATTGCTGTTTTAGCCTATGGGGGACCTCCTAGAACCTATTTGGAGTCAATTGGTGGACTATGAAAAATCTACATTTTTTTTTTAAAATACTTCAAATTCAATAGAATTCGACCTTACTTCGATTCGAATGATTGAATACAGCCTATTCATCCACAGAAAAAAAAACTTCAGTTTTTCTTAATATATTTCGGTTGTTTTTTTTTTTTATCGAATTTCGAAATTTGACCTTTTCCATCATAAATGCACCTTTTTGCTTTGACACTAAGGGGTAGCCTTAGTGTCAAAGCAAAAAGGTGCATTTATGATGGAAAACACAGTTGCAGTCACTCCAGACTCCAGGGTTCACAATTGCATCAGATTTGTGCTGAAACACGCACGCGAGTGCACTTTTAACACATGGGCCTCAATTGCATCAGACACATCACCCCTTTGTGAAATGATGCTGGAATTATGGGAACAAAATGCTGCAATGTGGGTAAAAACATGGTGATTTCATCCAAAATTGCAAGCCACACTCAAAGCAAGTTATTGACCCCCTAATGTTTGTTCCATCTGTACTTCTCGTATGGCTCTATAAACTTCTATACACGGTTATATATATATTTTTAAAGTCAATGTGTCCACACAATCGTCTCCAAACAATTGGTGCATAGTGCATGGTCAGTTAAGTATACATATGGTTGGTAAGGACCAGCATTCTCTTGCATTCAATTTAAAAAAAAAAACAACAACTCTTTATTTCCCATACCACTTGTGTCCAATGTTTCGGTCCACATTAGAACCTTTATCAAGGATAACAAATAATAACTTGTGCAAATCGTAAATGATATATATACTAATAATGGTAATTAACAATTATATCAATGTGCAATTGATATTGTAAAATTATAGCTTTGAATATAACACTATAACAAAAAGGGAAAGTTGTGCTCACCACTAATTTTTAAAACCATTAGGCGGGGGGTGCAATGAGGCTGTGACCACAAAACTCATACAGACAAAAACAAAAGGTCCTCTGCACTGAACTCATTATCAATATATTAAGGACATTGAGATGCAGTATTTTGTGCCCTAAGCTTCTACAAACTGCCTTCCCCTATAAACAAAACAGGGATTGTTTGTCCATATACGGCAATATATTTAAGCTGGCCAACTACGTCAAAGTTATTCCTGGTCTGGCCAGTTCTACACTCACTTTCATCTGATTCCTTAAGAATTCCACTGCTCCACTATAGATTTACACTTAGGGGCCGATTCACTAACTTCGAGTGAAGGATTCAAAGTAAAAAAACTTTGAATTTTTGTGCTCCTCGACTATCGAATTGGCGTAAATTCGCCTGAGTAGAATGATTCGAATAGATCGAGCGCAAAAACGCTGCGACTATTCGCCATTCGATAGTCGAAGTACTGGATCGAGCGCAAAAACGCTGCGACTATTCGCACATTCGATAATCGAAGTACTGTCTCTTTTAAAAATACTTCGACTGCCTACTTCGCCACCTAAAACCTACCGAATTGCTTTAAAAGCCTATGGGAAAGTCCCATAGACTTGTTTTCCAAGTTTTTGATCGAATAAAAAGGCATTCGATTGAATGAAAATCCTTCGAGCGAATATTCGATCGAGCGAATATTCGCTTGGCGAATAGTCGCCAATTCGACTATTCGCCAGTGCGTAAATTCGCCCGAATTGCCTATTCGATTCTATTCCCCAGTCGAATTTCGAGGGATTTAACCCCTCGAAATTCGACCCTTGACGAATTTGCCCCTTAGACTGTAAGCTCTACAAGGCAGGGACCTCCTTTCCACTATGGGGCAAATTCCCTAAGCGGAGCAAATTCCCTAGTGTCTGATTCGCCCACTTTGCAAGAGTTCGCCAGGCATAAATTCGCCAGGACAACGCTAATTCCCTAAAATGCGAAGTTGTGTCCAGGGCGCATACGCTGGCAAAGTTGTGCTAGCGTTACTTCACCAAGTACAGCGAAGTTGCACTAGCGTTGGCTAATTTGCATACGGCGTGCAGTTAAAGTACAATGGACGTATATGTTGCAACAAATACATTACACAAGCCCAGGGAACCTTAATAACATAAAATAGAGTTGTTATAATGCCCTACACATGACCCCAGTGTATAGTTTATGTGCCATATGTTAGGAAATGTAGGGGGGAACCCGGTTACCCCCAAAAAAATTTACAGTCTTTTGCAGGCTATCGTCTTTAAAGGTAAAGTAAAGTCTAAAATAGAATAAGGCTAAATTTGCTGTATTTTGTATACTAAACATAAACATGAACTTACTGCACCACAAGCCTAATCAATCAAATGATTTATGTTTTCAAAGTTGGCCACAGGGGGTCACCATCTTGTAACTTTGTTAAAATCTTTGCAAGACCAAGACTACGCACATGCTCAGTGTGGTGTGGGCTGCTTAGGGATCATCATAAATGATCAAAACAGGGAAACAAACAAATCTGATTGAGTTCTGCATGGCTGGGAAGTAAGGCGGGGGCTTATTATTGTTGCAAAGCAGTTAGGGACCGTCTGACAATTCCTATCCACAGCAGTAAATGAAAGGAGAATTTCACTGCATACAGTCAAGTTTCTTATAAAAATAGTGCACATTTTTTTAATTAAAGTATATTGGAGATAGGTTTCTTTTTCATTAAAGAAAGTAAAAATGGGATTTTATTATTTTGCCTTTACATGCCCTTTAAAAAGGAAAAGACCCCAGCGTTTTTTGGGACTAAGAAAATTGAGGAAGTCCTATCCACTTGATTGCACTTCACCTGGTCTGAGGTGGCGAAGGCAAGTCTGGCGCAAGAGGTAACGTTCAGTAAAATCAGCATCTTAGTGAATTACGTCCGTTCCCCAGAGCGAAAGTCCGCCTGGCGTTAGAGTGCTAAGCAATGCTAGCATCTTCGCTAACGAAGTGACGCCTGCCCCCATTAGGGAATTGGCGAAGTTTCTAAATGATATCACGCTGGTGAATTTTCGCTAGAGTTAGTCACTTTGCCCTGAAAACCTATAATGTTGTCTATGGTATAGTGAAATATCTTATAGTGATGGGCGAATTTGGGGCATTTCGGTTCGCCGAAAAATTCGCAAATTTCCTGTGAAATTCCCGAAACCCACAAAAAATTCGCGAAACGGCGCTGGTGTCCAAAAGATGGATGCCAGCGTAAAAAATGAGACACCGGCGCTGTTTTGCAAATTTTTCGCGAATTTCACAGGAAAAAAACGCCCCAAATTCGCCCATCACTATAAATAATATATTTGACTATACCATAGACAAAAATGGATGCCGGCGTGAAAAAAAAAAATTTGTGGGGGTTTCGCAAATTTATTCGCTGGCGGCAAATTGCGGGAATTCGCCGCAAATTCTCACCTGGCGAATAAATTCGCCCATTACTACTTACTTACAAATATGTATCTTATTTGTTGACATCTCAGCATCAGTAAAATGATGTTTAATTTACATTTACCTAAATCTCATTTATTAAGAATATCTTACAATAGCCGAATGCAAATTAATCAACAGCCAATTCTGATCTACCTACCATATATAAATATAGTTTCGGACTTGAACGAACCATGTGGATTTTTAATAAATCTGTCTAAACGCAGTACTCCCACTTTTTATCCTGTGTTAAATAAAATGCTGCTTGCAAATGATTTTGGATGAATTATTAACCTACTTCCAATGAAAAAATTTTATTTTATTAAAAATAGAAAAAAACTCATCTAGTTGACATATTGGACGTGTCACAAAACTTTGCTGTAAGCCTTATTTTAGATTGCCATTGAGAGTATATTTGGTATTAAAAAAAAAGTCTCCTGCATCTGCTGATTTACAGTATCTGGCAACAGGGAAATACATAATGTAAAGCAGAACAGTGTGGTAAATAAAAAAATAAATACTTACTGTATTGGGATACTGGTTGCTATTATAACCTATTATTTTATTGCTACTTTATTTTTGAACCCCCCAAACATGCACACTCAAATAAAGTGAATAGAATAAATTTTCATTAGTTTATGCATGACTTTTTCCAAATCCAAATCACATATTACTTGTGCCTGCAAATAGAACTAGAAAATTTACAACTCTTAAAAAGTGGCAAACAGTGTAGATGCCAGTGTTAGCTTGGAACAACAGAGTAAAGCTTGGTATCCCTTAGCATTCCAATTACCTTGTCTCATCACTGGTAATATAACATATGCTCAGCTTGAAGACTGTAAATGGATGTTGCACACAGGAAGGTATCTAACCTCAAAATCACCTTTTTTGTGTCTGCAGGCAGCGTTCTACCACATTCGTTCATTAAAATTTTCCCTCAAGCTTTTTTGTGCTGTGGATTCTGTTAGAAATCAGTAAAAAAAGTAAATGTAAATGCAAAAATATCTGGCAGTGAAAATGAAATACAAAGTGCTGGACAACAAATTTTGATGGCTGTATTAATAAAAAGAACAATTGAAAAACGTCCATAAATAGGTAGGGATTTTTATACTGACGAAATTTATGTAGCAATATTGTCATTTTAATATATATTTTGGTGGGGTAAAAAATGACAGAAAACACTTGTGCTTAATTTTTATCGGTAACATATTAGAACGCCAATTTTACTTATCCTGAATTTACATTTCTGCCTATTATTCACCATTTATTTGCGGTCCCACGAGCATACGATCTGTTAATTTTGTTCCTGGGTTTTACATTTTTCTGCGTTTTGCTCGGTCAATTGAGGAAAGGTTTTTATCGGCAATTACAAATAATGAATCTTATCCAGTGGCATGTTCACGCAGGTTAATATTTTCATCATCTACTTACTTGTAAATACCCACCTAAAAGATCACTTGTGGTGAATAAGGGGCAGATTTATCAAGGGTCGAATTTTGTTTTTTATCAAGGGTCGAGTTTATTTTAACTCCCATAACTTGGAAATTAGAAAAGACCAACTGAAATTTATTAAAAAATTCGAAATGTTTTCTGTGGGTGTATAGGGCGCATTCATTTGAATTCAAATCGATTGAATCAAAGTAACAACATTGTATTCGATCAAATTCGATTCAAGGTTTTTTTTTTTTTTAAAAAAAAAAAACTTTGAATTTTCAAAGTCCACCAATTGACTCCACATAGGTTCGAGGAGGTCCCCCATAGGCTAAAACAGCAATTCAGCGGGTTTGAGATGGCGAATGGTTGAAGTCGAAGTTTTAAAGAGACAGTACATAATACATTTCGATATTCTAATTTTTTTCAAATTCGAATCGAATTTGGACTATTCTCTAGTCGAGGTACACAAAAATTAGCTGGAAATTCATTTTTTTTACTTCAATTTTCACTTTGGCCCTTTATAAATCTGCCCCTAAGTGGTGTGGTTATAGAATATAACAAAGTTGGTGTAGCCACGAAATATAGAAGTTATGGTTTCCAGATGACTGCATGTAACACCCGCCGCTGGTTTTGAGCGCCGGCGCATAAGCGCAGGCACGCATCAACTTGGGCGCCGGCATCGAGGCGCCCGTGCACGTCAAATCGGACGCCTGCGCAGGAATGGACGCTCACATACTTAGGAGCAATGACCTCTAATTTAGGCGCCTGGCTTCCTATTGGTCCCTGATGTGTCCGTCTTCCTCAGCCTGCTCCTGATTGGTTCCTGTTCCCTTAAATACCTATTGGTCCCTGATGTGTCTGTCTTCCACAGCCTGCTCCTGATTGGTTCCTGTTCCCTTAAATACCTTCCTCTTCCTCCTCACATTGCCCAAGCTGGCTTCAGTTCCTACTGTTCCTGCTAAAGCCCTGGTTGTTCGAGTTTCCTGGTTTTGACCCTCTGCCTGTTTTCCTGACCTCCGAACCTTCGCTGCCTGAATTCGACCTCTGCCTGCATTTAACTACGCCTTAGCCTGACCCCTTGGTACTTCGCTTCTTTGAAACCCGTCTTCTGGAAACGACCTTTGCCTGCACTTGACTACGCCTTGCCTGATCCCTTGTTACTTCGCTCCTGGTAACTCGCCTGGCTTCTCTACCACCTCCGCAGCAGAAAGCCCGGGGCCCCAAAAGGGCGTCGGTGAATACCGGAGCCGTAGAGAGGTTCCTGTTACCATCAGTTCTCCTGGATCAGCTACCTTCCTCCGGGATCCGAGGTAAACAGATTGTTATAGTTAGCTTGGGCCCAAAAGGATGGATCCCTCCCAAGCCGCTGGTCGTTCTTCCTCGTTGGAGACAGTCTTAGAGGCCCTTATGAAGCGTCTCGAGGACTCCGAGGCTTCTCAGTTGCACCTTGCCCAGAGCTTGCAGCACCTCTCAAATCGCCTTGATGCCTTGCAGGCTTCCCAGACTCCGCTGCCTCCTGTCTCTGTTGCACCACCAACCCCAGTTTTGGTTCCGGCTCCATTGTCCAGCGGGGAGAGTTTTCCTGGAGACCCAAGATCTCAGCTCCTCTTCGCTATTCTGGTGATCCAGAGACCTGTCGGGGTTTTTTGAATCAATGCAAGATTCATTTTGAACTCTCACACTTCCCGAATGAGAAGTCCAAAGTGGCCTACGTCATGACCTTGCTTCATGGGAAAGCCTTGGCCTGGGCTTCTCCTCTTTGGGAACGGGATGATCCGTTGGTTCACAGCTCCACGGCATTTCTTTCCACTTTTCGTGAGATTTTTGATGCCCCCGGCAGGAAGGAGAATGCCTCTACCCGCCTCCTGAAAATTTCCCAAGGGGCAGTCTCCGCAGCTGAGTACGCCATAGATTTCCGTACCATTGCCGCGGAGGTATCCTGGAACAATGAGGCCCTTGTAGCTGCCTTCTGGAATGGTCTCAATGAGTCCCTTAAAGATGAATTGGCTGCTCGAGATCTTCCTCCGCTGTTTGAAGACCTGGTCTCTCTGGTGATCCGCATTGATGTGCGCCTGAAGGAGAGGCTTTCGGCCAAGTCACAAGCCCATAGATTGCTCCTTGACTCCAACATTCCAGCTGCTCCGGCTAATTCTCTTCCTGTGCCGGAGGAACCCATGCAGCTGGGGGCTACCAGACTTACGCCTGAGGAAAGGTCTCGTCGCCGTACAGCAGGTCTGTGTCTTTATTGTGGCCTGAAGGGTCACTTTGTTAAGACCTGTCCTAATAAGCCTCAAACTCGGCCGCAGGGAAACTCCAAAGCCTAGGTCGGCGGGTGGAGACCGTCCTGGGCACTGTCACTTCTTCTCCATCAAGAAATTTCTCTCGTCTGTTGGTTCCCTGCTGTATTAAACGTCTCTCCAGGACCATCCCTTGTCAAGCCTTTATTGACTCAGGTGCTGCTGGGAACTTCATTGATCTCTCTTTTGCCCGAGCTTCTTCCCTACCTCTTGTCCCTCTTCAAGTGCCTCTGGCGGCTCATGCGATTGATGGACATCCCGTCTCTCCTGGTCTTATCACCCACTCCACTTCTCCTCTGTATTTGCAAGTCGGTGACCTCCATAAAGAAGAGATCTCGTTTCTGGCCATCTCCTGTCCTTCGACCCCTATCATTTTAGGGTTACCCTGGCTCCAGTTACATAACCCTATGATTGATTGGTCTTCTGGAAAGCTGTCCTCCTGGAGTTCCTGCTGTTCCTCTAATTGTTTATCCTCCTCATCCTCTTCTCCAGTCTCCATTTGCTCCGTCTCAACGCTTGAGTCTCTTCCTTCCTGTTATAGAGACTTTTCTGACGTCTTCGAGAAGAAGAGTGCCGAGGTTCTTCCCCCCCACCGGCCCTATGACTGTCCTATTGACCTGATCCCTGGAACTGTCCCTCCTAGGGGAAGAACCTACCCTCTGTCTGTGCCTGAAACCCAAGCCATGAAGGAGTACATCCAGGAAAATTTGGCTAGGGGGTTTATTCGGAAGTCCAACTCGCCTGCTGGTGCTGGATTTTTCTTCGTCCAGAAGAAGGATGGGGGTCTTCGGCCGTGCATCGATTACCGGGGTCTAAACAAGATTACCGTTAAGAACAGGTATCCTCTTCCCCTTATCCCTGAGCTGTTCGATAAACTCAAGGACGCCAACATTTTTTCGAAACTGGACCTGAGGGGAGCCTATAATCTGATTCGGGTTCGTCAAGGGGACGAATGGAAGACAGCGTTTAACACACGTGATGGCCATTATGAATATCTAGTTATGCCATTTGGCCTCTGCAACGCGCCCGCTGTCTTCCAGGACTTTATGAACGATATTTTTCGAGATCTCCTCTATTCTTCTGTTGTTGTCTATCTGGATGACATTTTGATTTTTTCTTCTTGTGAGTCTCTCCATGCTTCTCATGTGAGGCAAGTCCTTCAACGTCTCAGAGAGAATCATTTGTTCGCCAAGATTGACAAGTGCGAGTTCCATCAGTCGAAAATTTCTTTCCTTGGTTATGTCATTTCTCCCTCCGGCTTTGAAATGGATCCGGCCAAGGTTTCGGCAGTCCTGAATTGGGTTCCTCCCTCTAATATGAAAGCAGTCCAACGCTTCTTGGGGTTCGCCAATTTTTACAGGAAATTCATCAAGAATTTTTCCGGCATTGTCCTCCCCCTTACTGCTCTTACCCGGAAGGGAACACGATTTGTCTGGTCTCCTGTGGCTCAGAGAGCGTTCGACGATCTGAAGCAAGCTTTTTGTTCTGCTCCCGTCTTAGTTCATCCAGATGTCTCTCGACCTTTTGTTTTGGAGGTGGATGCTTCAGAGTCCGGTGTTGGAGCCATTCTCTCTCAGCGGCCTGATTTCCAGGGTCCCCTACACCCTTGTGCCTTCTTTTCCCGGAAATTTTCTTCTGCCGAGAGGAATTACGACGTTGGCAACAGGGAACTTTTGGCGGTTAAGCTGGCTCTGGAGGAATGGCGTCATCTTTTGGAAGGTTTGGTTGAACCCATTACCATTCTTACGGACCACAAGAACCTGGAATACATCTCTGCCGCCAAGAGACTGAATCCTCGTCAAGCACGTTGGGCCCTCTTCTTTTCCAGGTTTAACTTCATTATCTCCTATCGTCCTGGTTCAAAGAACTCCAAGGCTGATGCTTTGTCCATATCATTTTCTACTGATGAAGTTTTGGTTCTTCCTCCCATTCCCATTATCCCTCCTGAATGCATCGTTGCTCCTGTATCCGTTATTCCTCCTGAGTGTCCTCCTGGGAAAACCTTTGTGCCTGCTTCCTCTGTTCCTCAAGTCCTGGGCTGGGCTCATTCTTCAAAGTTGGCAGGGCATCCTGGTGTCGGTAAGACCTTTGACCTGGTGTCCAGATATTTTTGGTGGCCCTCCTTGAAACAAGATGTCTCTTTGTTTGTATCTTCCTGTGTTATCTGTGCCCAACAGAAGATTCCAAGATCTCTTCCTTGTGGCCTTCTTCAACCTCTACCTACTCCCTCCCGACCCTGGGTTGACATTGCTATGGACTTTGTGGTGGACCTACCCAAGTCTTCAGGGATGACTACCATCTGGGTTGTCGTGGATAGGTTCTCGAAGATGGCACATTTTGTCCCCTTGAAGAAGTTGCCTACCGCCTCCACTCTTGCTCAACTTTTTGTCAAGGAGATCTTTCGTCTGCATGGCATTCCTTCCTCCATTGTCTCTGATCGTGGTGTTCAGTTTGTTTCAAAATTCTGAAGGGCTTTTTGTAAACTTTTGGACATTCACTTGAACTTTTCCACGGCTTACCATCCTCAGAGTAATGGCCAGACTGAGAGGACGAATCAGTCTTTGGAGCAGTTTCTCAGATGTTTCATCTCGCAAAATCAGGACAATTGGTCGGATCTACTTCCTTGGGCTGAGTTTGCACATAATAACCTTAAGCATTGCTCCTTAAACTGCTCTCCCTTTTTCTGTGTCTATGGTCTCTCTCCTTCAGCTCTTCCTCCAACTGCTGTCAAGGTGGATGTTCCTGCGGCTGACTCCCTGTTTCGGGACTTCCAGAAGATCTGGACAGATGCTCGTTCCGCCCTTACTAAGGCTTCTTCGCGCCAGAAGGTGGCTGCCGATAAGCATCGTCGCCCTGCTCCCAGGTTCAAGGTAGGGGACACTGTCTGGCTCTCTTCCAGAAATATCAAG
Organism: Xenopus laevis; assembly: GCF_017654675.1. Classification (NCBI taxonomy): domain Eukaryota; kingdom Metazoa; phylum Chordata; class Amphibia; order Anura; family Pipidae; genus Xenopus; species Xenopus laevis. Next base: position 56,993,738 of record NC_054377.1, on the reverse strand, counting down.
ATCAGGCAGTTCTGTCCTAAGCTGGGTCCCCGCTTCCTCGGTCCTTTCAAGGTTAAGGAAATCATTAACCCAGTGTCAGTGAGGTTGGACCTTCCTCCCAGCATGAACATTTCAAGCTCGTTCCATGTTTCTTTGCTCAAGCCTTTCGTCCAGAACGCATTTTCTTCTATGGAAGCACCTCCTCCTCCTGTTCTCTTGAATGGTCATCAAGAATTTGAGGTACAAGACATCATCGATTCCCGTAAGTCTAGAAGGGGAGTCCAGTACCTGGTCCACTGGAGAGGCTTTGGTCCTGAGGAGAGATCTTGGGTGAATGCTGCTGATACACATGCCCCCCGATTATTGAGTTCCTTCCACAGGAAGTTTCCCGACAAACCCTGGGAGCCCCCGGAGGGGTCTCCTGAAAGGGGGGGTACTGTAACACCCGCCGCTGGTTTTGAGCGCCGGCGCATAAGCGCAGGCACGCATCAACTTGGGCGCCGGCATCGAGGCGCCCGTGCACGTCAAATCGGACGCCTGCGCAGGAATGGACGCTCACATACTTAGGAGCAATGACCTCTAATTTAGGCGCCTGGCTTCCTATTGGTCCCTGATGTGTCCGTCTTCCTCAGCCTGCTCCTGATTGGTTCCTGTTCCCTTAAATACCTATTGGTCCCTGATGTGTCTGTCTTCCACAGCCTGCTCCTGATTGGTTCCTGTTCCCTTAAATACCTTCCTCTTCCTCCTCACATTGCCCAAGCTGGCTTCAGTTCCTACTGTTCCTGCTAAAGCCCTGGTTGTTCGAGTTTCCTGGTTTTGACCCTCTGCCTGTTTTCCTGACCTCCGAACCTTCGCTGCCTGAATTCGACCTCTGCCTGCATTTAACTACGCCTTAGCCTGACCCCTTGGTACTTCGCTTCTTTGAAACCCGTCTTCTGGAAACGACCTTTGCCTGCACTTGACTACGCCTTGCCTGATCCCTTGTTACTTCGCTCCTGGTAACTCGCCTGGCTTCTCTACCACCTCCGCAGCAGAAAGCCCGGGGCCCCAAAAGGGCGTCGGTGAATACCGGAGCCGTAGAGAGGTTCCTGTTACCATCAGTTCTCCTGGATCAGCTACCTTCCTCCGGGATCCGAGGTAAACAGATTGTTATACTGCATGGTGTAAGCACTGGGTACTTAGTTGTCGGTTCATTACATTATACTACACAAGAATATTTTCTTTGCTATGTACTTATTTCTCTAAGCTTTTTTAAAGCTGACTCACCTCTATTGGAACTGCACGGCTATTACAAGAACAAGTTTTATGAGCCAGAGAAAAGGGGAAGCTCCAGGGACTCTGTATAATCCACTTAAAGGACATTACATTCCTACGGTGTTCATTACTATAAGGCATTATATGATGACTCAGTAAAGGAGTAGGACCACTAATGAAATGTTTTCCATTTCTTTATCTACTTAAAAGGGTTTGACATGTGTTTATCCTTGGATGTAAGAAATCAACTAGGGGTTTGGTCTATACATTTAAATGCCCAAATATTTCCCATTGCCATATTTGTGTTTAGGTTTGGGACCACCCAAATACTGCTGGCAAGGCCCGGATTATGCACGATGATCCTCCTACAGGTATAAGTGGTAAGGAATGTGCCTAGAATGCCATGGTCATAAGTTTTAAGTCGGGGAAACCTTGTGAAAACATTAGAAATGTTAGGATGTTATCTGTATGTAGCGATGGGCGAATTTATTCACCAGGCGCAAACTCGCGGCGATTAAATTCACGAAACCGCCGTGAAGATTCGCCGGCATCAAAAAAATGGACACTGGCGTCAAAAACGAGACTCCGGCGCCGTTTCGAGAATTTTTCGGCAAAACGTCCCGAATTCGTCCATCACTATCTGTATGTCCTAATAAATGATTTGAACTTTTAATTATAATTTTTGGTCTTTACTTTTGGAGAAAACAAAACTTTGCTGCTTCAGAAACCTTGTGAAAGTTGTTTTTGAAATGTTTGTTCATTATGTAAATAATGAAGTTATTAAAATAATAAACTGGTTAGTACTATTTGGAATTGGAGAAAATTCAGTACAAATGTTTCATAAGTAAATTGAGTGAATGTGTTCAGACGTTGTGCTCTCTCTATAATACATACAGTGGTAGTCTGTGTATAGATCCTCACTCAATTTGCTCAAAAAGTTTTAGTTTGGAAACAATATATTTCTTTTATGATATAGATGTGGAAAGGTTGATGTGTAATTGAAACCACAACATGAAAAACATGGTGTTTGGGGAATAGTAATACACTTTTAATACCACACCAAGCTTCAAAGCACATATTCTTTAGTGTATGGGTTTCACACTTTGGTGTTTTTACTCTGCTTTCTGACAGCAATAAAAAAAATTCTATGGCAAATTGCTATATATTGACACCACAACAGCGCTTGACTGAAAACTGCAGTCCTAGGTAATGGCTCCTCTTTGTTACATCATGTGCTGCACATTTTTGTTCTTTATCAATCCTAACGTTGCTGAATTTGTGGATTCTTGATTTCGGAGAGCATTTGGACTGAAGAACAAAGTGCAAAATCTAACAGACTATTAATAGAATATTAAGATGTACTGTATAAAACTCTAGATAATGTAGCATTGCTATTAGACATGCAAATACTATAGAACCCAGATTTTAAATTTTCCACCATTGATGCTGTTTTTTCATGCTCTCACAGAAAGGGGGCTATTTCTCAAAGGTTGCATTTAAGAGCTTTGTGAGCTTTTTTAAAAACTCAAATGTTTCTTATTTAAAGGGATACTGTCATTGGGAAATTTTTTTTTTCTCAAAATGAATCAGTTAATAGTGCTGCTCCAGCAGAATTCTGCACTGAAATCCATTTCTCAAAAGAGCAAACAGATTTTTTTATATTCAATTTTGAAATTTGACATGGGGCTAGACATACTGTAAATTTCCCAGCTGCCCCAAGTAATGTGACTTGTGCTCTGATAAACTTCAATCACTCTTTACTGCTGTACTGCAAGTTGGAGTGATATCACCCCCTCCCTTTCCCCCCACAGCAGCCAAACAAAAGAACAATGGGAAGGTAACCAGATAACAGCTCACTAACACAAGATAACAGCTGCCTGGTAGATCTAAGAACAGCACTTAATAGTAAAAACCCATGTCCCACTAAGACACATTCAGTTACATTGAGAAGGAAAAACAGCAGCCTGCCAGAAAGCATTTCTCTCCTAAAGTGCAGGCACAAGTCACATGACCAGGGGCAGCTGGGAAATTGACCAAATGTCTAGCCCCATATCAGATTTCAAAATTGAATATAAATAAATCTGTTTGCTCTTTTGAGAAATGGATTTCAGTGCAGAATTCTGGAGCAGCACTATTAACTGATGAGTTTTTTTTAAAAAAAATGTTCCCATGACAGTATCCCTTTATGAAAAAAAAATTGAAAAAACTCAAATTGGTCAATTTGAGTTGAGAAACCCAAAAAACTTTTTTTGAAGCTTGAATTGATCATATTGATCGAGTTTTCAAGCGAAACCCACCGAAAGAAACTCGCACATCATGAAGGCTACAAACATCTTCAAATAGTTCAAGCGATCAGTCATTCACTTCTACATGACCTCGACATGTTTTAAAATAGATGGTGTATTCTCGGATTCAAGTTATTTCCAGGTTCAGGGTATAATGCATTTTGAAAAATTTGAGTTTTCTTTTAAAAAAAACCTTCAAAAAATGTATTTATTTTTTTTAACCCGAAAAATTTATTTTTAACTAAAAAAATTGATTTTTTCATGGAAAAAACAACTCAACCTTTGGTAAATACATTTTTTGTGCACACATGTGTGCATAATTTTAAAGACGGTGTGCTCGGGCCAGAGTGAATAAAAAAATGTGTGTGCTGGACTCAAATTTGTGTATGCGCATGTGAACACACAGTTTAGAGGGAGCATTGCCCACATTGGTAAGCTGTGGGGTTTCTTTTAGGATTTCACTTTTCCCCAAAAATGTACATGGTTTTGATCCAGTCCCTTGGCGAATGTGAAATTGGGTTTACTGTTTTTCTCCATTACATTCCTGAAGCTGTACTTGTATGTTTGATTTCTTTCCTTGTAAAGTATATACCGTAAGGGATCTACAATGGGATTCTGGGAAACATGGGAAAAGAAAACTACAATAATTACAAGCAGGAAGGGAAAGTCACACAGTGTGCTTGTGACTCCCAAATAAGGTATTAAAGCAGTCAGTAAACATATATGGCACAAAGTTGCCTGAAGTTTCCTTGCGATGAAACTTGGGCTACCTTGGAAAGTAGCTGTGCTGTGTATGTTTCCCCAATGGCGGTTCTCATGTTAGCCACTGGTGAAGCATTTAGAGAAGGTTAGTTGCCCTGGCAAGAGAAGATTAATGGCGGGGTGGCTCCTAGTCACCTAATCTCCTAGTCTGTCTTCACCCTAATAATAAATAGGCAATGACTAGATCCAAGTGGAGACAGGATTTATTAGAGACAGTTTTTTAAAAGCTGTACGGGCAAAATATTTTTCTCGGCAGCAAATCATACAATTCTGGAATTTGCAATCAGCTTACTCTCAACCACAGCAGATGTATCTACCAAAAAGATGTGCTTTAACTTTTCATGAAAAATAAAGTACCTCAGCAAGCACGGATATTATCTGTGCCATTGGCAGTGTAAGAAAAAAACGCTTAGTGGATTTTTGCTTTGTTCTACATCTACTGTACCTTATTTTTAAGATGCCGTATAAATTACTGTATGTTGTTTAGCTACACCTGTGCTAAGCCTGATTCTGCAGACAGGAATAAGCCTTTGGCATTAAGAGAAGTAATATAAAAGCTTAACAGAAATTAAGTGCAAGTGCCACAATTCATTTTGCGGATAGTTTTGCTGTCACTGAAAAAAAAAATTCCTGCCAAATAAGCTATTGTTTAAATCCTGTAGTAGAAACAGCTCTATATTCTTAATGGATTTGTTTCAGGAAAAAGAAGATATAAAGGCCTATTTACTTTTTATGTGCAGTTCTAAGCATTTAAGTGGGTGCAGAAGTGCATGCACAAAGCTAATGCACCAAATGGAGCTCTCCTATACTTATGTTAGGTGCAATAAACTGCAGAGCTTAATTTGCATATTGTGCCCACATACACTCGATTCTTGTCCAGAATACCATGCAATCATGCCTGCTAGTGATGGGCGAATCAGTGCCGAAAAAATTTACCGAAAAATTCGCAAAAATCATTGAGGTTAATGGGTGTCAAAATAATTGGTGGGCAACAATTTTGACACAAGTGACAATTTTTATACATGCGACTTGTTTGTCCAAATGCTGTAAAGTCAATGGGCATCCAAATAATGCATTCGACTATTTTTTTTTGTTTTGCAAATTTATTCGCTGACAGCAGGAAATTCACCGCAAATTAATTCGCCCATCACGAATGCCTGCATATGTTGCCCTTTACATTGCAGGTTAAATTGCACCAAACTGCATACAATTCCCTAACTGGTAGTGATGGGCAAATTTCTCCCGCTTCACCAAAACATTTGCCAATTTCCTGTGAAATTTGCAAAATGACGAAAAATTTGTGAAACGCATTGAAGTCAATGGGTGTAAAAATTATTTTGACACCCGTCAATTTCCCCACCCGCGACAATTTTTATAAGCGTGCCTATTTAATCCAAATGCATTAAAGTCGATGGGCGTCTGAATAAGTTTGACGCATGACAATTTTTATGCGCATGACTGTTCTGATGGGCGCCCAAATTATGATGTGGCAAATTTTTCGCCGGCGAATTTTCTTGACATTTTTGCCGAATTTATTCACTGGCGACGAAACGCGGAAATGTCTGGCAAATTTATTCGCCCATCACTACTAACTGACGCTAATGCATGAGCCTAGTGTATCTTGTACAAAAGTTTACCCCAGTTTTGTGCAATTTTGCACCCCTTAGTGCTGTTACACATGCCTCTGGGGTCTATATAAATGACCCATATAGTGTCCTTGTGTGCACAAGTGATAGGGAGGAGGGCAAAAAAGAAAACTAGGTAAAGGTAGGCAAAAAAGAATAACTACTGTGCTGCCTTTATAAATTAACAATATCAGTTTGCCCTAAGTTTATACATTTAAATAAATATACTGATAAAAGTACAAATGCTTTATAGATAGTGATGAGTGAATCTGTCCCGTTTTACTTTACCGAAAAATTCTCAAAATGGAGGAAAAATTCACAAAACCGTGAACAATTTGTGAAACGCACTGAAGCCAATGGGTGTCACAATTTTTTTTTTGGCAATTGTTCACATGCACATCAATTTTTCTTGCTCCAAATGCATTAAATTCAATGGGAGTTTTTCTCATGGCAACTTTTTTTTGTTTCTGCGACTTTTTTGTCTGAATGCATTAAAGTCAATGGGCATTTTTTCTTATGGCGACTTTTTGTCCAAATGCAAAGTCAATGGGCATTTTCTTCTTTTTTTTGCCTCAACGATTTTTTTGTCGCAATATATTTTTCCATGGCAAACTTTTGCTGCAGTTTCACAAAACAATTCGTGGAATTTCACCATGAATCCATGTATGGCAAAAAAATTCAATCAGCACTATTTATAAGTGTCTTATACAAATTATATGGCATGTAATAAATTATGAGGTTGTATGGTAAGGATACTGGTACATGTTCCATAGTAGTAAACATTAAAAATTGAAGCAGGTACATACATAAGGCTTCATGTTGTCTTGGGTTCATCAACTAGAAAAAAATATGTACAGGTATATGGCATAAGGAAAAGTGGTTAGTTTAAAAACTATTCAGGATTTTTTTATTATTTGGGTCTTTTTGTCCTCATTGTTCTCAAAGAGACACAAATAAGAAAATCTATTATCACTTTTACATTCTCATGTTACTCTCATGCAATAATACAATATTTCACCCCTTTGACAAGTTGAACTTTGAACAGCAAAGAGTAAGAAAACAAATTAATATTCCATTAAATGAAACTGCTTAATGGAATGTCCAGAATACAATCCCAAAGAGAGAAATCAATGGATATGGTTGGATACTGATGGTCCAGACAAGGTCCTCTATAGTTATTTCACTGGCAGAGAATGCTCTGATAAAAAAAAAACAGATAACTTTTTAAACATGAAAGAGTTTAGAAAGAGTTTAGAAAGAGTTTACTAATGAAATATTTCCAAAAAACACAAACACACTTTAAATAGGATTTAGTAACAATACATTTTCTATCCATGGCTTTCCAGATAATTTCATTGGCATTAGCTAATCCATGAAGAATGATTTGTGCATATCATTTTGTATTCTTTCATTTCCCATCCACAAAAAAAAAATTTGCACCTTATTGTCTGGGGAATATATTGGCGCTGGTGACAGGCAGTTGAAGCGTGCAATTGTGAGACAGTTGTAAAATGCTATAGGAGCAAAATAATAAATCATTCTATCATAACAAAGATTGTCACAGCCTAGAATTTATGATACAAATATTCACAGTACAGCAAAGTGAGAGATGTATTGCAGCTACAGTATTTGGGAAAGTCAATATGTAGAGTATACCTAACCAAGAGATTATATTCTAAGCACCCTGCACTTTAAGATTCTGAGCTTGAAAAGAAAAAATGTAGGGAGTTCAAATGAAAATATCTTGAGCATATTGAAGTAAAAAAAATGGTTTCAAAACTTTTAAGATGGAGGGGAAATAATTTTTTCAAATGCTAATATTATGGGGGTTATTTATTAAAGGAAAAGGAAAGTAGTTTTCCACTTGGGGTGCCAAATCGTAAACTAGATTAGAAAATTAGAGGTATTTAAGGATTTTTTTTAAGCCTATAACTCGACAAATTCGAGGTATTCCAGTTTTTCCCCCAATTGTATTCTAGCAAGTTTTTTACATTAGGGTCTTGATAAATAAGCAAACAATCAAGTTGTGAGTTTATTCAAGGTAAAAAAAAAAACTCAAACCTCACAAACTTGACCTTTGATAAATAACCCCATATGTGTGTTTTTTAAAGGCATTTTCACTAAACACGTAGGGGCCCATTTACTTAGCTCGAGTGAAGGAATATAATAAAAAAAAATGAATTTCGAATGTTTTTTTTGGCTACTTCGACCATAGAATTGTCTACTTCGACCTTCGGAAAAAAATCGGTTTGACTATTCGATAGTCGAAGTACTGTCTCTTAAAAAAAAACTGACTCCCTAGTTCGCCACATAAAACCTACCGAAGTACAATGTTAGCCTATGGGGAAGGTCCCCATAGGCTTTCTAATGTTTTTTTTGGTCGAAGAAAAATCGTTCGATCGATGGATTAAAATCCTTTGAGTCGGTCGATTTGAAGGATTTAATCATTCGATCGAACGATTTTTCGTTCAATCCTTCGATCGAATGAATATCGCTAAATCCTTCGACTTCGATATTCGAAGTCTAAGGATTTAACTTTGACAGTCGAATATCGAGGGTTAATTAACCCTCGATATTCGACCCTATGTAAATCTGCCCCATAGTATCACCACAGTGTTTCTTTATTGCTAGTATGCAACCATGCTGGTGTTACTTGCTACTAGTAACCCTTTGCTCCAAGACAATAAATTACAGTGTTACTATAAAAGATGATGACTAGTGATGATCAAAATTTTTTTGGAGACATGAATTTTTGGTACACAAAAAAACTTGTTGAAAAAAATATACATTGACTCTAATACATTTTTGGCACAAGAAAAACGTCCATGCAGTCTCACAAATTTTTCCTCACTTTCATTCCTTTAAAACACTTTCATACATTTGCGTTACTGTTCCTTTAATGGTACAACATTCATTTGGTGCCTATGATTAAGTATCATTGTTGATACGAAACACATAAGGCTGTGTTATGGATTCTGAATAAACTCATTTCATTTATACAACTGTGTGGAGGATTGTTCCGTTAAGTGCTTTTCCTTTTGCTCTACGGTCTGAATCTGCTCCCTTAGCTGAAGGTTCAGGCGGTGCACCTGGACCTCATCATATACTGGATGAGTCTATTGTGACCTTTATTTTCTCTGCTAAACATTCAGTCATTAACAACCTTGCAGGATGTCCGTAAAAATTAGTAAATCCACCAATTTTTGAAACTTCAGTCCATACATATCCAAGTTGTTAAAATCTCATAAAGGAAAGATCCAGCTGTACTGTTTTATATAAACAATTAAATATTCCCTGGTGCATCCAAAAACAATGAAACATATTTCATGGGACCATAAACCTTCGGATTTACAGTAAATTATGAGAATATTCAAAGTCACCTAAATGTGTTATTGTCAAATGTAAAATCAACAAACCACTTCTGCCTATTTATATTTAAAGTACATTGTAATGACTTCAAATATCCTTTATTCATTTCAGTACTGTCTCTTTAAAAAATTCAACTTAGACCATTTGCCATCTAAAACCCGTCAGATTGTTGTTTTAGCCTATGGGGGCCTTCCTAGAACTTACTTGGAGTCAATTGGTGGACTTTAGAAAAAAAACTTAGAATCAAATTCGATCGTTTACAATGTTACTTCAATTTGAATTAAAATGGCCTATTCACCCGAAAAACGAATAGATTTCAGTTTGTCTTTTTTTATTCGAATTTCGAAGTTTTTTTTTATTTGAAATCCGACCCTTGATAAATCTGCCCCTTAAACTCACAAATAAAAGATTTCTTAAATGAGTATGTTCTAGATTTATTATGCTCCAATTTAAAAATCTGGCACCTTAAAGCTGGTAAGTTCATGTACAGGTCAATCGGAGCAAAATGTAAGCACTTTTTTTCAATTAAAATCTTTTTAAAGTTTGTAGACTTTTGATAAATAGGTCTCCCCCATGGCTTTATATATTATATGTTATTTTGTAATAGTTTATAATACTTACATTACAATATTATACAATCATTATAACATATCAGATATGAATCTGTTTTTAAAGATATTTGTAAATTAAATTGCAATTGCAAGCAATGGTGATTGGAATGAGAAGCACTGAAGACTTTTTAAATTCTCTTTTGCCTTTCCCTCAGATGAGCCTTCCTGTAGGGTTTTAAATCATGAAATGATGGGTCTGTTTTTCACAGTTTTTTTTTCATGCAAAATACATTGACGTCAATGGGCATTTTTTTTGCACAAAATGTGTTGAAGTCATGTACCAAACATAACAGATTGACACATATGTAACCCTAATTTACACAGATATATTTAAGGAACGAGCGCTCAAGTATACAGATTATCCTTGGATAGAAAAAGCAGAAAGCAAATATAAAACATTTATAAATGAAACATATTCTAATTGGTTTACAGTTATATGTGACATTTGAGCATTTGGTCACAAAAGAAAGTTTTCAAGGCAGATTTAAACTCCATGAAGTTGTAAACCTGCTTTAATCACTGGTTACTCCATTACTGAATCAATGTCTTTTTTTAGGAAAAGACGAGTGCAGTTTTTAGTTTCCTATAGATCACTGCACCAACCACCTGAATCCCTTTTAGCAATAAGTATAGCCAGGTTTTGGTAAATCAAAGTAATTGCTTTGTGCTAACGAAGCCACTTCCACATTGAATAGAAGATTTAGTTTGACAAATATAGAGCAACAAATTACTTTGCAATATAAATACTCGTGGGTCAAATAAACACACGCTGTTCTGCATAATTAAAGGAAATATCTTAACACAGTATATGGCAGTTTAGAGCAAATGTAATTATAACTAAGCGGTTTATTAATTGTCGCCTCAGTCTAATTCATAGTACATAGCTATATTTAAGCCACATAGAAACATGAAAAATTTGCAGCAGACACCGGTAAATATGTAAGTTCTAGCAAATTCGATATTTAGAAATAATAAAAAATTAGCCTTTTGCATTTAACAAAAGATAATGAGCATTTCATGTTTATCACTACTTAACCTATTGCCGAATCCTTCATCTCTGCTTGCAATTTGTTCAGATAGTGCTGAGCTCTAACACTGAAAAGAGCAATTTATCATTGACAGCAGTCAAACACATCAAACTGATTTGAATAATTTGTCAGTTCTGAAATAGGTGGTTCACCTTTAAGCTAACTTTCAGTATGTACAGTAAAGTTATGCCACTGTTCAATTGGTCTTCAATATTTATTTTTTATAGTTTTTTTAATTATTTTCTTCCTTCTTCTCACTCTTTCCATCTTTCAAATGGGGATCAGAGACCCCATCTGAAAACAAATGCCCTGAAGGCTACACATTTATTGTAATTGCAACTTTTTATTACTCATTTTTATTACTCATATTTCTATTCAGGCCCTTTCCTATTTATATTCAAGTCTTGTATTTAAATTAATGCATGGTTGCTAGGGCAATTTGGACCCTAGCAATCAGATTGCTGAAAATGCAAATTGGAGAGCTGCTGAATAAAATAGAATAACTCAAAAAACACAAATAATTAAAAAAAAATGAAAACCAATTGCAAATTATCTCAGGCTATCATTTTGTGAATCATACTAAAAGTGTAATCAAATGCGAATAACCCCTTTAAAAAAAATAACATTTACAGGAAAATTCATGACAGTCGGGAAAGTGTTGATAAATGGGAAAATATGGACCTCTTGGAAATCATACCCCAAATGTATAAATGTTGGTGGAGGAGGGGGAGAGAAAGGTGGTAAAATCAACGTTTTACTTCTGCGAAAAGGGTGATGTTATGCAGAAAGATCTCAAATGATCAAAGCTGCTAATATCAAAAATCTAAATTCTAAAGAATGTTTGCTATATAAATGAAAATAAAACATCTAAAGCATATAAAAAACTGATGTGAAAGGTTTCCATAAGCACTTAGTATTAGCTATCAAGATGCCAAAATACCAAATCCCACAATGCAATACAATATTGACAGTTGAACTTGTGCCATCACAATAACATCATGGTGAGCAATGGAAGGTCATTTGAATATAGAAAACTGGCTGCTCATAATGAGGGCAAGAATACATTCGAAGTTGTTGACATTGGGACTTGTGGTTATCAACATAAATCCCTTATTTCTGGAAAAAGTCAGATGTTGAATAAGGTAACAGACAAATGCAGTGTTAACTTTCCAATCTTCATATTCCTGAGTATAGTATAGAAGTGTGTCAGGATCTACAGTGCCTGGTCTCAAACCCTGGACTCTTTAACTGGACTCTTTGTTTAACTGCTCTTGCATTATTCCAGTAAGCCACTGGAGGCTTTTTGAGCTGTCCCCTTCCATAAGGGCTCTTGCAGATGAGCATTTTTACCTGCGCTCCCCTGCGTTCCGGTTTCATGCGTTCAGCCGCAGGGGAGCACAGGAGTAGACACACTGAATTCTTTTCAATGTGGCTGTACTTACACAGACACATGTAAACGCAGGTTGGGACGCAGCATGTTGCATTTTACCTGTGTTCGGCACATACATGCATCTGTGTGAGTACAGCCACATTGAAAATATTCAGTGGGGCTCATTTATCAACACTGGGCAAATTTGCCCATGGGCTGTTACCTATAGCAACCAATCAGATTGCTGCATTCATTGTTCTTCTTGCAGTTGGCTTTAAAAAGATAATCAATGATTGGTTGCTATAGGTAACAGCCCATGGGCAAATTTGCCCAGTGTTGATAAATGAGCCCCACTTAGTGTGTCTACTCCTGCGCTCCTCTGCGGCTGAATGCATGAAACCGTAACGCAGGAGAGTGCAGGTAAAAACACTAGTCTGTAAGAACCTTTATCCTAACGGGCATTCAGTTTCCTCTCCTTTCTGCACAATCACCACTGCCCACCTCATTAATATCATGTGCGATTTATCAATTAGTGGCCTTTATAAGCCTGCATCAAACCACTTCCCACTGCTTGACCATTGAAGCCCCATAGCCCCAAAATAACTATGCACTGTATCTGTTGTGCCATTTCTTATTCTTCATGCTCCCTGCATTTCTCTGTATTACCTGAGTTACACATCACAGAAACTCCAACCTGCCAGTGACTGGACCTGACAATGTGATTTAGATGTTCTGAACTCCACTCTGCTTCCATCTTCTGATTAATCAGCAGTGTCCTTTTTCATGTTCTTATTACTGAAATGTACCCATACCCATCAAAATGCAACCTGATCATACTACATGCCAGACAGGGTGCAAAGTGTGTTAAATGGGATCAATCCAACCTGTTTTTTTTTTAATCTTTTTGGCAGTGTCCTTTGCATAGGGCCCCCATTTAACTGTAATATTCAACATTAATAAATTCCTGTGGGCAAGCAGGACGTAAACATGTGGACATTTTTCTATAAACCAGTATATGTACACAAAAACATTGCTGTTCAAGTGTTTGAACACTTTTTTTGATTTTTAATTCTCCTCTCAGATGACTATGTGTCTATTGATACCTTGTTCAGCGAGATTAATTTGCCTGAGTAAAAACGATGTGTTTGCTAAATTGTTCATGTTACAAGAAAATGCCCATCAACAGCATGTTGCTGATGAAAACATGGCAAAGATTCCTGGAACAAGCACGCAGATGTCCCTCATTCTAAAGCACATGAAGAGAATGTTCGTTTTTGTTTTTTTGCCACTGATTTACAGAACTTATAAAACAACTAATTGTTATTTTAGTCTTGTGCACTGCAAATAGCCACTTTATCAAAGCTAACACATTTTGAATATGCTTCACTACATCAACCACCTGCCAAAGCATTTGCTGAATAGGAAGGTTCCAGACCATTGGAACTTTAATCATCATATGCTCTAGAGGCTCTTGAAATAGCAGAAATTTGTGCATCGATTTGTTGGCAGGATGCAATGGGCAAGGGACCTAAACATAGCACAGTAAATCTAGGTTCAGCTAATTTATGCTTTTCCATTTCCTTTCTAGTAATTAGAGTGGTCACAGTGGTTATCAGCATTAAGAATTCACAATGTTTTTGCCACTAAACTTCAATGTCATTCACTAAAATCATCATGTCAGGATGTTAATTTCTATACCCTATCATTTTAAGCCTTTTTAATTTTGTTTCTCTAAAGCTATAGCTCATCTTTACACTAAATTATATTGGCAACAGGAGTTCAGATTATGTGGTTATTTGTCTATTTAAATGTAGATGCATGAAATGTCTATTAGCCATGCTGTTTTGATGGAACTTGTTATGTAAAATGAATGTCAAAATTCTTCCCCAAGGTCATACATAATAGTATTGGTACCAGGATTCCCTGTGTAGATTGTGCCTCTGAAAAAAAATCCACATTTAGTTAGCAGGTGTTCAGCTCACTATTAATGTTTAATTGAAAAAAAAAATAGTATTTTGCGACTTTGCTTCTGCAAGAAAGTACTGTATGCTGCTGTGTGTAGAATATGTAGAAAATAGTTTTACCAGACTGATAGTGGTATAGTTTTTTTTCCAATCAATTTATATCTGATGTCAGGCTTGATCTAATAAACAATAATTTATTGTGGTTCTAGATCAGTTGAGAACAGCTTTTAAATGAGCACTAGCAAAGCAAATATCTGTCATTTACATGCAGGACCAACCTATAACCTTTTTCAAGCAGTTTGCAGATAACAATTTTTCTGGCCTCAGGTGCTTTTATAAAGGTCCATATAGAATTGGATGCCAAGATGGAAATGGAAGAACTTGACTGGCCCGCAATGAGCCCTGACCTCAACCCAACTGGATACTTGTCGGACAAATTAGAATGTCTGCTGAGTCAGCTTTAATTTCCAAAATCCTTGTACAACCTCTTCTATGTAAATTGAAGCCAATTCCCCCAATAATGTTTTAACGTCTAGTGGCAAGCTTTCTAGAAATCTAGAAGGTAAAGTCTAGAAGGAAAAGTAAGGCTGAAAAGAGCAGAAAGGGTCAGAGGGTAAAGACCGAAAAGATCAACAACTTTGTTAAATAAACTTGGTTTTGCAATGAGACAGGCAGATGCCCACATTTTAGTAACATAATGACTTTAGTGATGGGTGAATTTGTCAGGCGTGGACTTGCGAATTTGCTGCAAAAATTGACGCCGGCGACATTTGACACGCATTAAAGTCAGTGGGCGTCTGTTTAATTGTATATATAGAGCTAAGAAATCCGCACTCATAGGTCTTTTGTGAAGAAAAAAAATGGGTTTATTCACAAAAGACCTATGAGTGCGGTGTGCGGATTACTTTGCTCTATTGATTTTGATATATCTTCCAGCACCTAGGCATTTCCATTGTTTTCTGACATATTTCAATATAGATGTGTTTTATAGATGATGATGATGATAATAGTATTGGTACAGAAAAAAATAAGCAGCCTGGAATATATACTATATATATATATATATATATATATATATAACTCTCCTAATGGGGGCCGAAACGTTGGAAATGCATCAAAGAATAAAATAACACTGTTTTATTCACTGAAAAATGGTGTGTGAGTCCTTCTATCTTCATAGACGGTTCTGAGAGAACCGAAACGCGTTGATGTGGGGTAGATTGTAATACTCCAATAAAAGCCTTTTTCACAATACCCGTGAGTGCTCTTAACTATATCTTTATATATATATATATATATATATATATATATATATATATATATATATATATATATATATATATATATATATATATATATATATATATATACTGTATATATATATATATATATATATATATATATATATATATATATATATATATATATATATAAATATATAGTCCATGTGTTTTCTCTGCACTCCAAAAAGGGCAAATGACCCAGGTGCTACCCGTAATGAAGTCGATAAATGACGTGTGCACCCAGTTATATATATATATATATATATATATATATATATATATATATACATACATATATATATATACATACATATATATATACATATATATATATATATAAATAAATAAACAAACTACTGGATAGGTGCACTCAGAAAACAATGGAAATGCCTAGGTGCTGGAACATATATCAAAATCAATAGAGCGAAGAAATCCGCATTCATAGGTCTTTTGTGAATAAACCCATTTTTTTCTTCACAAAAGACCTATGAATGCGGATTTCTTTCTCTCTCTCTCTCTCTCTCTCTCTCTCTCTCTCTCTCTCTCTATATATATATATCTCATCATATAATTTCATGTTCAGCAGGTTACCTGAAGCTTTATAAATGAAGTATATGGGAAGAAAGCTGTCCAAGGTACTGAAAGTTTTTTTATGATGCTCATTATTCTTGGTAAATCAACACAAGCTTATGCCTGAAAATCCTTTCTGCTCTTTTCAGGATTGATCCCATACTGATCATATTATAACTAACTTGGCTCACAGTGATTACAAGATTTATATTTTCTCTACATTTATAGAGTGTACATTTTTAGACTTTAGACCTTCATAACTTTTTTTTTTCTTTTTAAATGATATTACATTGCTTGTTTGGCATTGTATTTTCTGTCCCCATAGATTAATATTTTATTAATATCTTTCAGTAGCATTGAAAGTTTATTGCAGTTTTGTGGGCAACGATTCTGATATTAAGTTACAATATTGGCATCCAATTATCATCCTCTGAGACATAAAAAGTAATATATTTGTTGCTACAGAATCTTGCAGGAAGAAACTGTCGATTCACAATATGTCTAATTTTAAAGAAATATTTTATTTAGTAGAAAAGGGGTGACTTTCCCACAAAGATTCTGCTGCAAATTTTCCATTAAGCAATATATTTACAATGTTGCACTTGTGGGGTGTGTAAACTAATTTATTTTAAATAAATATTGTATGTAAAATCTGCTAGTCAGGCCATCTCTTGCAGAGTACATTGTAAGCAAAAAAACTTTTGATTTCCTTTTATTCTGTAATAATAAAACAATACCTTGTACTTGATGGTAACTAAGCTGCACAAATCCATATTGGTGGCAAAACAATCCTAGTTGGTTATCCAAATTATGGACAGGTCCCTTATCAGGAAAACCCTGGGTCCTAAATATTCCAGATAATAGATCAAATTCCTGATTATATTTTTCCTAAAATATAATAGATCATGGACCTGTCCAGTCCCCATTTTCCGGGCCGGATTTCCCTCAGAGGTGCCCGAGTCCTCGTTGTCCTAGCGCCCCTTGTTTGCACGCACCCCCACTCCACACATGCTCCATAGCGCTTGGGAACTCTGCGTTCCCAATGCACATCAGGATGCGGCTGGGCAGCATGCTGTCCTAGCCACTAGTCTTTGTGGCCTCATCACAAATCCAGGCCTGCCCATTTCAGCAGGTGAAATGAAAATAAAACTATGTATCCATTCCAATACTTTGCTTCTGATCCTGTCCCTTTCGCCCAGCCTTACTTTGGACTTGTGCAGTAACTTTATCTGACATTTATTAACTTACTGTGACAAGTGGAAAAAGGGGATGCAAAGTAAGAGGAGGAATGTCTGTATGGGGGCAGGATGAAGTAGGCCATGGAGTAAAAATAATGCAAATAATTGTGGTGGTTGGGGGGGGGGGTTCGATTTGGCAGGATCCAAAAATATTTCTTTTTTGCTTAGTCTTGTCAATTTACAGTTCAGCCATATGGTTCTGCTTTTCACATCCACACTGAATCCCCATCTCTTGCCTAACACATTCATATAATCTCAGGGGGCCACCTAAGAAAGCTGCAATTTCCCAATTAAACTCTTCAGTTTTGAACACTTTATATAACTCCCACTGCCACTATTGCAACTCACAATACGCGAGTACAATGCGTACAATATGACAATAAATATTAGTAGCATTTTCAAAAAAGAGTTATACATTTTTAAAAAAGGTTTGAATTATTGCTCTCCTCTTAGCTCGAAATCTTTTTCTTCTACTGTTTGCCAGTGGCACAGGGGCTGTCCCTCTCATGCAGGGGCTGAGTTATAAGATGCTCTTCTACTAATCTCACTTTTTCTCCTAGTGAGATGGACCAAGACAGCTGTTTATCCTCCTGTGTATAGGCCTGCCCTATCAATATCTAGCCAAGAATCACTCAGATATTGATCGGTCCAGTTTAAAAATCCCAAGGACCACATCATCTGATTGAAGCAGTATTTATCCTGTATAGTTATGCAAAACTGAATTTCTGGGAAACAAAACAGCTTTAATCCTAATCCATAGGTAGGGTGCATTCTGATCTGACCTAAGCCTAGATATTGTTCTAACCAATCTGTACAGTGTCGGACCGGGCTGGTTGGCCACCAGGAAAAACCCAGTGGGTAGGCACAGCTGCCATTGTGTGCGGGGGAAGGCTGGGAGCAGTGCATAGTTGGGCCCTGGGAAGAGGGGCCTTCAGTTTGCATGAAGGGCTCTTACGATCACATTCCTGGTCAAGGGATCACACAAATTATCCTTCTTGAACACAGTGTATTATCATTTATGTAGCTTTTACACAAGAATGGATAAAGTTGAATATGTAGGGCACTTCTTACTAAAGAGGTCTGTTTTACAAACCAAAACTGGATAGAATTTTAGTAAAATGATTTGAGTGTAGATACTTCTTTCTGTGCCATTGTGTTTGCGGTGTCTGCCTAGGCCTTGGAGCCCTCAGACATTGTCCATGGTGCTAGTACTGGCTACTGTATGTGACAGAGTTTAAATGTATTCCTGATCCTACACAACCCACATGCAAAAGGAGCGAACTGGGACACTTGCTCTTTGTACATGTCCTCCAACATTGCTGCCTGCAATAGAAGCTCCTTTGTGAGAGCTGATGAATGAGAATTTCCCATTTACTGTACACCTAACAGTATAGATTTCTTGATGGCTTTTACTGCAGGTGTTTCTTGAGCAGTGGATACTTTTATAGGGGAGTTGGTACCTGGGTATTCAGAAAAACAGACATTTCTCACTGTACCTTCAGACACGGGAGAAGAAAAAGTAGCTTTTTTTCTTTGACGGTTATCTTGACAGGACACAAAAGAGGAGACCACATTGCCCACAGCAACCTGAAAAGTAAAACAGTAACTAAGATATGATTTATCCAGAAAGTTTTAACCTAAGTTTCTTGCTAGGGCTCAGATAATCATATATTGTCTTTGGTGCTACTTGGACACTTTTTAATTAGCTTTTATTTAGAGCTGCATCTTTCTTCTTCCTTCTGTCTGGGGAAGACAGTTAAGTCTCCCCTCGTATCTGATATTTGATCTATGTTTGATCTGAGCTGAGCACATGAAGGGAGACTTATTAATATCTTACTAGTAGCCCAGGGGGCACAATATTTCTTGGATGTACTGGCTTGCATCTGAAGACATAGGAACGTGGCCCCTTTGTAATAAAATAAAACATTCAGTCTTGCTGAGCCTCCTAACAGTTATCAGGGAATGATGGGAACGCTGTATAAAATACAAATTTGCAGATCCAAATATAGCACTCAAAAGTGACACCTAAGGTAAAGGGTTGGGAATTTGATGGACTTGCATGTGAAAATAATCTATATGTAAGTCAGAAACCATCCTCGAATAACTGTCAAAATTCTGTCCAGCTGTGGAATTAAGGATCAAATAATTGTCATTGAGCTGGCTTTGGATAACATGAGACATAGTTCAATAAAATATTGTTCTCTGGGATTTTCTACCATAATAAATAGTCATGCTATAAAATGCAGTTATTCTTCAGACCCTTTATGCATTTCTCCAGTTGCACCAAACCCATGCTTTTATATATCAGAAAACGCCTGCTTACTCTGGGAATCATGCCCACATATACAAAACTCTCACAGTTATAATGTAAGGAAATCTTAGAATGCTGCCATTTAAATGATATATTTAAATTATATATATATATATATATATATATATATATATATATATATATATATATATATATATATACACACACACACATATATACACACATATATACACACACTCAGCATTTACCATGGACTTCACATTGGTGAACCATCCCTCACATCATTCAAAGACATCTGGAAGTAACAAAATGACAACAAGCAATAGGAATAGAATACAATTGATAAATACAGACAATGGACACAAGGGTTACATTTCGAATTCTTGTGAGTTTTTTTAAAACTCCCATAAATTTGAAATTTGACCAATTGAAATGTATTATTAAAATAGAATTTTTTCAACTCGGACAAATTGAAACGACCCAAAAACATGAATCAAATTCAATTCGAATTGGAAAAACTCGATTCAAATTTTAGAAAATTGATTTGTTTATTCTCTGAAAAAAACTTGTATGTCAGGAAGGCTGCAAACACACCAAATTGATACCTAGACCTCTCCCATTGACTTATACAGTAATTTGGCAGGCTTTAGGTGGTGAATAGACGAAACGAGTTCTTACAGAAACAGAGTATGATAAATTTCAAAATTCTAATTTGGATTTCGAATTAAAACTCGAATCGAATAGATTTTGGATAATTTCACTTCGACCCTTAATAAATCTGCCCCCTAATGTTTCTGCATTCTTATTAATCGTGAAATATGTGAAAATGTATTTATCATTTGATCTATGTATACTATATACGTACATTTGTACATTCAGATTCATTCATTGATTAGTCTAACATGCAGTAGACTTGACTATTCAAGTACCAATGTGTTCTCAGGAAAGATTATTGAGTTTATCAAGAAACAGTGATGTACTGGCAATATTTGCACTCTTTAATACATGAACCCGCATATCCGATCCTATTATTTGGTTTGTTATTAACATCTTTCTCCATAAAAATTATTTTTAAGTCTTTTAGTGCATGTAAAATATGAAAAATGTGCCTTTTTTTAAAAGCTTCCTATAAATTATTTTTATCACTCACCAGCTATCTATATGACTTACAATTTTCAATGCAAAGGTCAATAATAAAATGTATTAATATTAATAAATTATAAAGAATGTAAAAAAAAAAAAGTTTTCATAGATTGTTAGATTACAATGTATTTTAGTCACAGACATAGGCTGCAGATTATACTGAAAATAGCCAGGCTGGGGTTCTCTAGTTATCCCTAAATTATAAATGCTAGAGTACAGTTACCAGGTCATCTATAAAATTCATGTGTATCTAAGTCATATCAGTGCATTTTCATATTGCCACAATTCATAAGGCAGACTTTTAAGACTCTATGTTAATCTTGGGAGGAGGGTGGGGTGCATAAATGACTGTCTCAAGCTCCCAAAGTATAAATCTAAAATACCCAATACAGCCCTATGTGTTAGGCCACAGATTTGATTTGGCCACAGACTGTGATTTGTATCTATTCTTATGCCCCCAGTCTTCCTATTATTACTCTACTCCTTTCAATTCCCCCCAACAGCAGTTAATGACAAATGGCACTTGAGGGAACAGGTATTATGAAAAATATAAAGCCTTGTACTGATTAACTATGTTGCAGCTGTTACAAAACAATTCAACAAATTGGATATGTATTCAAACCACCAAAATTCAACCACAGCTGAGCCATGTTTTTGCTCATCTCTCATGTCCACTATTTCTTATAATAAGAAGGTAATGACAATCCAATTTACAGTATTGTAAAAATGTTTCATTATCCTGAAACGCCAAAAAAGAAGAATGAGCCTTTTACTAAATGATGGCATTGTGTTTTCTGCTAGTATTCCACAGTCCCAATTGGGAATTGTTTGAAATCAAGGTAACATTTTGAAACTTTCAAAGCTTTAAGGCATCAAGGCAGCAGGGAGTAGGATCTTTAAGCCTCAGTGAGCCTTAAGATTGCTTTTGTCTGGGCACAACATCTTATTATCTGTGCTGTGACGAGATATGTTACCTGCAGTGACCTCTCTTTGTTTCTCTGAATACTGCGTGTCTTTACAAGCTGAGTGTGTTTGGATTGCTGTCTTTTTCATTCTTTGCTGTAAAGATGTAATCCAAGATTTAGGGACCAGAGTTCAATACATTTGCAGTTACGTCTTTATTCCATTGCATACAAAATGTACCCATTACCGTTTCCCTCTTTCTCAGAGAATGAGTATGACGGCTATGGAATAATTTAAATTGTTGGTATACAGCACAGCACAAACTGATGTACATACATTGGACCAGGTACTCACACACACACACACATATATATATATATATATATATATATATATATATATATATATATATATATATATATATATATATATATATATATATATATATAGATATAGATATATAGATATGTATGCATGTATGTGTATATATATATATATTCACATGCCTGTGTGCAGGTCAAAAAATTTAATGAAACTATGATTAAAACACTTGTATAATGTATGCTGACGAAATGTTGAATACAATTTTTTTTCACTTTTTTTCAAGACCTGATTGGTGTGGTCTTTTCATTGTGGTATATGTATATATATATATATATATATATATATATATATATATATATATATATATATATATATATATATATATAGCATGTTGCTTTGCTGCTTCTGTATGATGGAGCAACCCAACCAATTGCCACTTTCCAATATATGTTAATTTTAAAATTTTTATAAATAGAAAGCTATTGACAAATATAACTGCTATTCAAAGCAGTATCTGTCATTTCTGCTCTTTGTCCTGCTGCTTATGACTACAGGTACCCTGAACAAATAAAGCATGATTGGTGGTGTAAGAATAAGGGTCTGTTTTTTATGGTTTGGATTAATGCCCCTGCTCTAATGAAAGTAATCCTTAAATCTACAGTGTATATCGACATTTGTGGAATTCCAGTGGTTCCTACTTTGTGGCAACATGTTGGGGAAGGCTATTTCTTGTTTCAGCACGATATTGTTCCTGCGTACAAAGCAAAGTCTTGATTGAGTTTGCTTAGATAAGAGTAGAAGAGTTTCACTAGCCTACATAGAGTTCTTAACTCAATGCAACTCAAAACCTGTGGGGTGAGTTGGAATATCACTTGTGATCCTGGCCCAATTCCCATCAGTGCCCAACTTCACTAATGCTTTTATGGGTGAATTGAAGCAAATCCCACCGTCAATGATTCAAAAATCTAGTGGAAAGCATTTCTTTGTTTGGAAATAAGATGTTGGACAGACAGATGTCAGATGCTTTTGGCTAGATAATGTAGTTTAACAAGCACATAAGTAACAAGAAGCCATCCTTTTAAAAACACAGTAAGGGGTGTGAGGATTGTCACTGCAATTTGAGATGAAAGTACAGGAAATTCAGATTTTGTAGTTACCAGGCTGGCACAAAACTGGACCATCAAGCCAAAGTGGTGCAGTTAAAACAATATATTTATTTTAGTGAAAAAACATTACAATAAGAAAAACAGCCATACATATTTCGTGATAAACGGGGCACTTAATCATTAGTCTATGGTGCTTTATGGTCAGGTTTTGTGCCAGCCTGGTAACTATGAAATCTACATTTCCTGGAAAACTCCCTCAAACTGAAGGTCTGGGGCATGTGCACCCGGAACCCCCGCGTACTTCACCCCATTAAGACCTATTGGAATCCTCTGAGTATGAATTTACTAGGGTCTGTAAACTGCTCTAATTTATCCACTACTTCAATATAAATTTTATT
Organism: Xenopus laevis; assembly: GCF_017654675.1. Classification (NCBI taxonomy): domain Eukaryota; kingdom Metazoa; phylum Chordata; class Amphibia; order Anura; family Pipidae; genus Xenopus; species Xenopus laevis. The sequence goes on along the minus strand of NC_054377.1, from coordinate 56,970,255 downwards.
CACCCGATAGCACAATAATGTAATATTATTGGGGAATATGGACTGTATATGAGATCTGAACAAAGTAATTGGGTGGAAGGGCCAGTAATAGAATTAACACTGAAAATGCATCACAGAATACGGTTAGGTTTTTAATTGTAAAAGGTTAAAATATGTATTCATTTGCTTACAGTGTGGAGGAAAATTGATTCTTTGGGTTAAACATTGCTTTCATTATAAACAGGAATGGAAGCTACAGGTTAAAAAATGTTCCCCCTAAACTGTAGCTTAACACCAGTGTCGGACTGACCTACCGGGCTATCAGGAAAACTCCCAGTGGGCCCTGGTATCAGTGGGCCCTTCTGCTCACCCAATTATTTGTGGTATGTCTATACCACAGTCATTCCCCCATTTCAAAGAGAGATGAGAGGAAATGGATGATAATATGTAAGGAGAAGTGATTAAAATAATAAAGAAAGAAGAAAGAAGAAAAGTGAATGAAGAAAAAAAGGAAAAATAAACCCGCACTCAAAAGGTATTCTGGTGGGCCCCAGGCATCCCAGTACGACACTGCTTAACACCCATGTTCATAGTAGCTGCCTTCAAGTAATCTCCAAAGGGTTAATGATTAGTAGGTATAAAATGTAATGATCTTCAAGAGACACATCTGGATTTTGCCTTCAATATATACAGAGCAATTACAGATCCGTTGATAAGCAGGCTTAACCTTATAAGCTTTCTGCCATTTTATGGATATTTGCTGTATTTATATATACTGATAATTTCCATATACATATCAAAGCATTCCTATTTCCTTTTTCACTCGGATCAGATTAAGCAAACTTTATTATTCAATTACAGAGTGTGTTTCCTTGAAATTGAATGAAATGCCATTTTTTCCCAAATTATAATGATATCATTTGTTGCGGACCTTACTGTTGTCCAGGAAAATTTCAGATCTTCATAAAAACTGAATTTGAATGTATGCTGATATAAATAGTTCCTGTCTGCATCCTAGTGCCTTGGATTGGTTTCATAAATTGTAATGGAATCTGTATTGACATCTAGCCCCCTATTCTATTCATTAGTCAACTTTTCTGAATGATAAACAATGACAACATTTGACATTCGCATCTCTTTATATAGCTGCTGAAACAATGTGACAACTAATAGGCTGAGGATAATTCAGGGAGTGATGCATGTCACACCACTGCTGACTGATGGAAATAAGTATATCAGTAAACTGACATTTGTTTACTTTATTTCTGATGTGAATTTAAAAGGTATATATTTAGCATATCTTCCAGCTACCATAGCGTTTCCTTCCTTGGCCTTTTATATGACTTTCTCATCAGTTATTTCATTATAATTATTTACAATACTTTTTATTTATATTTTATAGGTAATTGTAATCAGAACGCTCAGATAAAATGCCTTATTTATTTAAAATGTAACCGATGTCCAAGCCTTAAGTATTCCTTATGCCATACCATCCAAAATAACTGGTTTATGATTCTGAATCCCATAGCAGATTACAGGCAATGTTAATTTTTTTAATTATGATGGAATCCACTTTTCTGGAAGCAGTAATGTGTTTTCCACTAATATTGATAAAACTTGCAGTAATAAATACTAATAATTGCTATGGATGGATTGGAAGCATTCATTTTATAACCATCATTGGCAGATCAGCCCCACAATTATTTTTAATTCCAACAAAAATAAATTATGGGCTATGTTTTATATATATATAATAACAGGAGCCCACCAACAGAAGAATGCAGTAGCCAAAAAATACCTAAAATTGTTGGGTTCCTGCAGAATGAATCTGAAGGATTGTTTGACATTAAATAAATTATCCATTGTTTTGTATAGATTCTGGGGTTAGGGGCTGAAGAGGAAAACCACCTTTCACATGAACATCACCCCCCTAAATGAGCAAGCTCCATGGTGGCAGAACTATATACAGATATGGGACCTGTTATCCAGAACCTGTTTAGGATCTAAGGTTTTCCGGATAAGAGATTTTTCTGTAATTTGATTTCTTCTTTGAAATCTTTTAAACAATAAATAAATGAAAAGGATTGTGTTCCCACCAATAAGGATTAATTATATTTTAGATGGGATCAAATACAGGGAACTGTTTTATTATTACAGAGGAAATAGGGTTTTCAAATTTTGAATTATTTAGTTATAATGGTGTATATGGGAGATAACCTTACAGCAATTTGGAGCTTTTTGGAGAATGGCTTTCCTGATAATGGTTCTTAAATATGTATTGGATTATATATGGGTTGTAGCCTGGTGCTCATTTTCTTTGAGTTAGCAAATTATCCTAAATGAGTCCTAGGGGCACATTTACTTAGCTCGAGTGAAGGATTAGAATAAAAAATACTTCGAATTTCTTAGTATTTTTTTGGCTACTTCAACCTTCGACTACGATTCGAAGTAAAAATCATTCGACTATTCGACCATTCGATAGTCGAAGTACTGTCTCTTTAAAAAAAAAAACTTTGACCACCTATTTCACCACCTAAAACATACCGAGCACCAATGTTAGCCTATGGGGAAGGTCCCTAAAGGCTTTCTAAGCAATTTGGGATCGAACGAACCGATTTTTTTCTTCGCTCGTTCAATCTAACAATTTGCGCTAAATCCTTCGACTTTGATATTTGAAGTCGAAGGATTTAACTTCGAGGGGGCGAATATCGAGAGTTAATTAACCCTTGATATTCGACCAATAGTAAATGTGCCCCCTAGAGTCAGAAACATCAATTAGTTAAATCTTTGTGTTAAATTAAGTTAAATCTTTAACTTCCCTCCCTTTCCTGTTGGTTCAATGAACAGCAGTTCCCTTGAGATCTAGCGTTCTGCAATACCTCTGGTTTATGCCTTTGCAGCACAAAGGATTAACTACAGTTATGGGACCTGTTATCCAGAATTCTATGGACCTGGGGTTTTCCGGATAAAGGATATTTCTGTAATTTGGATCTCTATACAGTGAACAAACTTTGAAATTCGACGATCGAATAAGTGTAGTATGATAGTCGAAGTCCAAGATTTTTTCCTTAAAATTAAAATCATTCGATCGTATGATTTTACAAAAAAAAAAAAACTTTGACTTCTAAAAACGTAGCCAGCGGCTCAGAGAGGTTATAGGAGGTTCCCCCATAGGCTAAACAGCAATTCTGCAGGTTTAAGGTGGTGAAGTGTCGAAGTCGAAGTTTTTTAAATAGACAGTACTTCAATTTTTGAATGGTCGACTGTTTTTTCAATTCAAATCGAATTTTGGCCAATTAGATGGTCGAAGTACCCAAAAATTACTTTGAAACTCGAAGTTTTGGAATTAGAAAATTCACTTCGACCCTTAGTAAATGGGTCCCTAAGTCTACTAGAAAATCATGTTAACATTAAATAAACCCAATAGGCTGGTTTTGCTTCCAATAAGGATTAATTATATCTTAGTTTGTGTCAAGTACAAGGTACTGTTTCATTAATATAGAGAAAAAGAAAATCATTTTTTAAAATTTGGAGTCTGTAATTTAGCATTTGCTGGATAAGGGATCCCATAGCTGTATTTGATTTAAAGATAGATAACGATGGAACACATAAGTGCTTCTGACATTTCATTCCTGCAGTTCCATTTTAGTTCACAGGATACACATCAGTGAATAACGCAATAAATATGGGCTGCACCGATAATTCGTCAAAACAGCGTTAAAAGTAATAGCATGCCCCTGAGGATGGTGACTGAATATTCCACTTATTATCACTTACGTGAAAACCCTGCGAGAAAGCTTGAAATTGCAATGCGTAATTGTTAAAGTTTTCAAATAGCCATGTGCTTATGAGGAAAATAAAACCAATGTAACTGGGAAAATAAAAATTAACGGAGTATATTAAGAGTAAGCAAACTAAATATAAACTTCACAGTAGCAAACTGTACAGCAAGCCGATGACAATTACTGCGCCGTATGACAGTTATCTATATCATTTCAATAGCTCACTAATAGATATTTTGAAGCTCTTTCCAAAGAAATTTAACAGCCACCTACAAAGATTCATAATACGTTAGTTTGCAGCTGTAAAACAGAATTACAGGACTCCTATTCCGTAGACTATATTGTTATCTGCAGTTATTTTAGCAGTTTGGGGGTTGGCTTGTACTTGCAATAAATGCGATCACTGGCATTGTAAAACCAAAGTAAATAGAACAGGCACTATATACATGTTCTTTTTTTAAACTGCAGGAGAAACAAATTGTCACAAATACTTCTTATAATTGCGAGAAAATTATTGCTTTGCTATTGGAATAACACTTAAAAATACACCAAACACATCATTTTTGCATATTTCTTCCTATTTAATCACCATGTGGTGACACTATTGGCAGGCTCTTCAAGAAAAAACACGGTTGTGCTATGTGTTTATTGGTTGAAGGTTGCTATTGGCCACTACACCTATATTTAGTGCCTTTATTTCATAACCAAATTCATTTCTTAGGAGTTCAACCTAAAATATCCTTGCAACCAAGAGGTTAATGTATTGAAACAAAATTACAAAAAAAACACAAAATGATAAATCAATATGAATTGTTCTGATGCTCTGATTTTCACAGCTAGTGAGATGCAAATGTCTGCCCATAAAACATTTCTAAACGGAAGTTGGGGAAACGTACAATCATTACATAGTAGTAATGTGCGAATATCCCATTTTGCTTCAATGGAAACACACTAAAGGCAGTGGGGCTCATTTATAAACTTCACGCAGGGTAGATTGGTTTGCACAGTGAATATATTTGTCCTGCACATGGTTACATTTATAAACCTGAATAAGTGTGCAAACAGAATTGTGAATTTTTTTTCACACTGCAAATGTGCTTTTTAAATATGGCAAAAATCGCAAATTGTGAATATTATGTGCACGCTCTGCGTTTGAATTACGCCACTTTGATGGCAGAGAAAATATTTGCAAAACAGTTTTGCAAATTTTAGTTACTGTCAACGCTATTTTAGCGTACATCAACCTCACACAGTGGGCGCACTCACGCAAACACCCGTCTCATTTGCAAAAATGCAAATTCAATGCAAATTCGTAAAAAACGGAAAGACGGGCACAGCAGTGCAATATTTTAGCATTCAGGAAGGAAAATGGGCAATACAACCATTTGCCAATAAATATTCGCTGCGCAAACTGTATAAATCAACCCCACTGCATGTTTTTTTGCAGCAACTTTTTCCAAATTGCGTGAGTTTTTATTATAATACATTGGAGGCTATGGGGCAAATGTACTTACCTCCGAAGTTGCGCCAGCATCGACTTCGCAAGGCATAGATTCGCCAGGGCTGCACGAATTCACGAAGATCCGAAGTTGTGCACAAGTTGCCAATTGTTTGCAAAGTTGCGATCGGAAATTTGCATATGGCGTGCAGTTAAACTACAAAACACATTACACTACACCAGGGAACCTTAATAAATGTATTCTAATGCCCTACACATGTGCCCACAATATAGTTTAGGTGCCATATGTGATCAAATGTAGGGGGGGGGAAGGAGGGTACCCAAAAAAATGTTTCTTTGTTTTTCAGCCTATCACCCTATAAAAAGTAAAAGACGCCAGCATTTTTTTGGGACTTTGAAAAAATTTAAACTTTTTGAACCATCCCTATCTACTCTAGTGCACTTCGCCTGGTCTGAGGTGGCTAAGTAAAGTCTGGCGCAAGAGGTAACGTTCACAAAAATCAGCAAGTTAATGAATTAGCATAGTTACGTCCCTTCGCCATAGCGTAACTTCGACTGTCGTAAGGGTGCGAAGTAGCACTAGAGTAGGTCTATTTCGCTAGCGAATTTATGACAGCACCCTTTAGTAAATCGGCAAGGTGGCAAAATGACGCCACGCTGGTGAATTTTCGCTACCGTTCGCCCTTTAGTAAATTTGCCCCATGGGTGTTTTTCGTGGCGAAACCTTAAAAAACTAATTTTGCTCATCACTATTATCTGACACATGAAAGAACTAACCCAGTATTGGTTCAGGTATAGGAGCCGTCACCTGGAAACCCATTATCCAGAAATCTCTGAATTACAGAGAGGCTGTCTCCCATACAATCCATTTTAATCAAATAATTCAAAATTTTAAAACATATTCCATTTTTCTCTGTAATAAGAAAACAGTACCTTGTACTTGATCCCAACTAAGATACTGTATAATTGAATCTTATAGGAGGGATAACAATCCCATTGGGTTTGTTTAATGTTTAAATGATGTTTAGCAGATTTAAGGTATGGAGATCCAAATTACGGAAAGAACCCTTATCCAGAAAACCCCAGGTCCTGAATATTCTGGATAAGAGGTCCAATACATGTATTTAAGTATTTAAGCATCCCCAAAGACAGGGGCATAACTATAAAAGAAGCAGGCTGATCAACTGCAGGGGCCCAGGAGGTATAAATGTCCTGTGGAATACTGAATGACAAACAGTTTCAATATATGTTCAACAATCTTGTTTCTAAAGCATATGGGGCCTCTAAAATGATTTTGATGTGGGGCCTGTACCTTTTAAATAGTTCACTGGCCCCAAACTGAATAATGAATACATTTTCTTTTCAATTTAACAGATGTATGTATATGTTTTTTTTAAATGTGAGCAGTGGTGAAAATTTACATGGAGACCTGTAAAAAAGCAAGTATCATTAAGTACCCATTGTCGGTAACATAACTATTTAATTTGGAAAAATTGATAGGATATAAATTTTTAAAAGGCACTTTGGAAATCCAGTTATAGCTTGGGGAATATTTGTCAGCTAGTTTTTAAACCACAAACCACTAATGGATACAGTGGCTGCATTGTCCATAAATTAATTGAGCTAAGAACTAGCACCATGATTCTGCTCGGGCTTACTCATAACATTCATACATAGATACATACATTTTATACCTGGTATATACCTGCAAAATGCAGTTTTAAAGATTTGGATCATGTTTATACTCAATGGAAAAACATAAAAAATGAATTACTTCATTTCATATCAGTTTTCTTTGTAGCTGCTCCCTTTGTCTCTCTCTTTTCTCTGTCTCTCTCTCTCTCTGCCCTTAGGCATCACTGCCATGCAGTGACAGATACAGTATCTGATATGGGGGGGGGCAAAAAGGAAACAATTTACTATGATAAATAGTGATGGGCGAATAAATTCGGCAGGTGTGAATTTGTGGCGAATTTCCATGTTTCTTCACCGGCGAATAAATTCGTGAAAAGTTGCTTGCGTCAAAACTGTCGCGCGTCAACACTATTCGGATGCCCATTGACTTTTGACGACGGTTTCAAAATTGACGCGATTTGACGAGTGCATCAAAATTCGAGTTGCAGTAATTTCTCAACGTTTTGCGAATTTTGCTGGAAATTTGCAATTTTTTGGGTGAATTGCAACGGGAGAAATTCGCCCATCACTAATGATAAAGAGTCATGTGAAGTAATGCTTTGGGGATTGTGGAGTGCAAATGATGACAAATTCTAACACCTCCCCATTATAGTCTCATGTTTAGTTCAGGCCTGGGGGTTAGGAATTCTTTGGGACCGGTTAGCAGGGCAATGGGGGAGTAATTCCTCCCCCCTCCTCCTCCTATTAGAGAACAGTTGTTGCTGTCACATGCCCATTGCTCCATGCAGTGGCTGGCATCCAGGTTTTATTTAAGTTACTATCCATTAGCCAGTGACGCCCATAGACGGGTCAAATTCGCCCATCCCTGTTTCTGACTCTTTCCGGCTTCCAAATTAGTTCACTGACCCAGACATAAAAAAAAATGTTCTGTAAGGCTGCAATTTTATTGTCATTGCTATTTTTTTTTATTACTCATCTGTCTATTCAGGCCATATTCCAGCATCTCATTCAAATCAATGCTTGGTTGCTAGGGTAATTCAGACCCTAGCAACTAGATTGTTGAAATTGCAAACTAGAGAGTTGTTGAATAAAAAGCTTAACATAAAAAATACAAATAAAATGAAAAACAACTGCAAATAGTCTTAGAATATCACTCTGTACATTATGCCCTCATGGGCCCCTGCTGGGCCAGACCCCCTCTCGTGATTTCCTGGCCCTACAAAAACAAAGCAATTTGTGGTGCTGCGTGGCTTGGTTCGAGAATGCGCAGTGTCGCAGTAAGAGGTCCAGAGGGGGGCCCCGGACAGCAGTCACAGGGGGCCCCCTGTCTGAACCTGCCAAACTCTAACACTCTGGTATAATTTAAAATTATTAATTCATAACTTTACACAAACATAGAAAGGCAGGCGCTCTACTAATCTGTAGAAAGGCTGATAATGACAGCTGACTAGTTTGTTTGAATACAGATTATTTAGCATTCGTTTTCACTGTATATCCACATATACAGTACTTGGTTTTGCATGTTTGCTGGCTGTTAGCTAAAAGTAAGAAAATCTCTCCCATTTACAATTAAATTCATAAAATTTGATGACTTGAGTTTTCTATTTTTTTTTTCTTTGTTTCTCAAGATACTAGGAACCCTTGAGAGAATTCTGAAGCTATTGAAAACATGTACATAAAATAGCCTTATATGCATATATGGGTCCTATTAATCATGCGCAAAAAAAAAAAAAAAATACACCACACATCGTCAGGCATCAGTGTGTAAAATAAAATCTCAAGCTGAGAACTGATTTTCAGTGAAATAGTAAGCAGCCACTTCAAAATTCTATGGGAAAATATGGCATTCATTGATCACATTTTTAATGTTTTATTCTAGAGTGACTTCTGGCAGAAATTACTTTAAAAAAAATAAATTTTTCCCATTGACTGTAATAAATTACGCAAGGTCTGAAGTGGTGTAAAATAAAGGCCTCAAATCCAGCATTCAGGTGGCATTAAATAAAACAAACACCTTGAATTAAGTTTTTTTACACCTTTTTGGAGTTAATTGGTTTATCCAGTAAGATAAATAGGCCCCTATGAGTACACTCATAAACTTTTGTGAGCATCAACCTTGACTGCACATGGTGTATTTTGGTTTACAAAAATACATTATACAAAAATGATTATATTATTTTAATGAGTGGTTGGGCTTCCCGGGTTCTGTAGGTATCGGTCTCTATTCAAGTGATCTGTGCTATGTTTGTTTTTTCTTGCACTTCTTCCTTGATTAATCTCCCAGCTTGGGGCTCCCTACATTTTCAGTAGAAATCTGTAACATACTCGTCTATTAGGAACCTTGGAACCTGGGTACACTCAGATGCACAGGGAACCCCTGTGGATTCCAGTGTTCGCCGACGCCCATTTGGGGCCAGGGCTTTCTGCTGTGGAACCAACAAGGAGTTTGTGCGCAAAATAGTAGAAGTCCGTAAACGAGGTAGCGGCAAGGATTAGGCAAGACATAGTCGGGAAACAGGCAATAAGGGTTGAGGCAGGCGGCTAGAAAACAGGCAGGAGACAAAAAACAGGAAATTCAACGCTTCAGCAGGATCTGTAAACAGACGCCAGCTTGGACACTGTCAAAATGGAGATTTTCTTTTTAAAGGGAATTTGGCGCCAAAATTCAAATTTCATGGCAGATGATGACATGACGGGAGCGCCGATGCTGACGAAACGACGCCAGCCTCAATTGAACTGTAATTCCACAGATTCTTTTTTAATTCTCTCTAGCTTCTATTATTTTTCCTTCACTATATTCTCAGATCTGCCAAAGCATTTGGCATGGTGTTAAATTCATAGTAAAATTATTAACTTCACTCATGCAGTACTTTAAAATGGTTGGATTTGTCCAGGCACTGTTCTATATGTCTAATGGATTGTTCTCACAATTTATAATGGCATTAGTATTATCATTGTTAATACTCTGTCCTTGAGTGTGTATGCACTCCATTCCAGTCTTTAACATGGCCAAATATATATTATTCATTAAAGCCATCACATCATTTCTTCTCATGGGCTAAGTTATTATTATTACTGTCCAAAAGTCTACAGTGTGGATTCATTATGGGTCCTGGGTTAAGGCTACAATTATTCTCTTTATGGCCTAGACACTAAGAACTTGCACCACTTCAAGGCTCAGTGCACACTGCCAGTGTTTGCAACTCTCAGTCCTGGTGTGAGAATACCTGGGGTTCTAGTAGTGCGGCAGGGACGCCCGCCGTTTCCTCCTCTTCCACATATCGAGTGCGCAATTGACATTCGCTAATTCCGGGTTTTGCTGCAAGCACTGCATCTGACGTCACCACGTTCGGCGTGAAATTCAAATATTTGAAGGGCCAGCAGCCAAATGTTCCTTGCCCAACATAGGTCTATTTTTATATCCAAGCTGGACGAGATGGTCCAGTGTCTACAGAGAATGTTGGCAAGGTAGTACACTGTGCCAGCTCCGACCTTCTCAGGCAGGCTACTATCTGCACCTCTCCTTAATACTATTGTTGAACCCAAACTCCCATTTCCTGAAAGGTTCAGTGGGGACCATAGCAGGTTTTTTTTCTTTCCGAGAGGCATGCAAATTACATTTTGGTTTTCTACCCCCACTCCTTTCCCACAGAGGAGTCTATAATAAATTTTGTAATCATCCAGCTGCAAGGGGATCCCAAGCTTTGGGCATTCATCTTAACTAGTTATCCAGCCCATCTTCTTCATGGCTATGGCCATCATTCATGGCACTCCCGACTATGCTGCCACTGCTGAAGCAGCTATTCATAACCTTAGGCAAGGTAAACGGCGGGTAGAGGATTATTGTACAAATAACTGCCAAGTAAGTTCCTAAATTCTTTGGTTCTTTTCCTGTATCTGAGGTCATTAATCCCACTACTGTCCAATTACAACCTCCGCCTGAACTTCCTTGGGGTTGGATCTGGGTTTTAAAACCAGGAAGTTGTGCTAGTGAGCAGGGGGTGCATTGTGGGCAAAAACATGGCAATTTATGCCTATCTTTTATACACTCAACCTTTTTTCTACCATGCCAAAGGACACAAGCTATTGCTAAATGCTATACAGCATCCTTGGCTGGCACATGCAAGCCACTCTACATATACTACATATGCCATTTCATATACAGGTATGGGACCTGTTAACTAGAATGTTTGGGACTTGGGGTTTCCAGATAAGGGATATTTCTTTAATTTAAATCTCTTTAAGTCTACATTAGGGGGCCGATTCACTAAGGGTCGAATATCGAGGGTTAATTAACCCTCGATATTCGACTAGGAATTAAAATCCTTCGACTTCGAATATCGAAGTCAAAGGATTTAGTGCAGATAGTTCGATGGAACGATCGAAGGATAATTCCTTCGATCGAACGATAAAATCCTTCGAATCGAACGATTCGAAGGATTTTAATCTAACGATCGAAGGAATATCCTTCGATCAAAAAAAGTTAGGCAAGCCTATGCGGACCATCCCTATAGGCTAACATTGACTTCGGTAGCTTTTAGATGGCGAACTAGGGGGGGTCGAAGTTTTTTTTAAAGAGACAGTACTTCGACTATCAAATGGTCGAATAGTCGAACGATTTTTACTACGAATCCTTCAATTCGAAGTCGTAGTCGAAGGTCGAAGTAGCCCATTGGATGGTCGAAGTAGCCCAAAAAAACCTTTGAAATTCGAAGTTTTTTACCTTCGAATCCTTCACTCGAAGTTAGTGAATCGGCCCCCATATAAACCCAATGGGATGGTTTTGCATCCAATAAGGCTTAATCTAAGTTGGAATCAAGTAAAATGTAATGTTTTATTATTATAGAGAAAAATAAAATATGTTTCAAATTATTCTATGAGAGACTATCTTCCCATAATTCTGAGCTTTCTGGATAACAGCTTCTTTACCTATAATAAAGTAGCCTTGCTTAACATTACAGCGGATGTATATTCTTTCACAGTTGTGCCTTATATATTTAAATACTGTATTTTAAAAGAGCCAATCAATGACTTAACTGAAGTTGTGGTGGCCTTCTATAATTTACTTTATATCTGGATTTCTTAAGACAGTAAATATTCCTATGTATTTTATCACAGACAGTCATTTGTTTAAGAGACACATTAATGATAAACAAATATTTGTACGATTTGACAACTAAAAGACAAGGATCAAATAAATAAATTGAGTAAAGGCAAAGAGCAGTATAGAAAGAGAAGATAAAGGATTGAGAAAAAAACGAGGAGCAATGAAAAGGAATAGATTGTTAGGAATAAGTACTGATTAAGCCAATGTGCTGTGTAACTTTTAATATAGAAAGAACTAGTACAGAGACCCCTGCAGGCAATTGAAAATGAGGCAGACAGAAAAAACAAGTCCAAGTTCAGGCCGAAAGTCAAGGGCGGGCAGCAGAAAACAGTAATCAGGAATAGGCCAAAGGTTGGGACAGGCAGAGGACTTGTGGAGTCAAGAAGCAAGCTGAGGTTGAAGCCTAGAGATCAAATAATGGGCAACAAGGACAGGAGCAGGACTTACAAGGCAGGAGCAGGATCGCAGTAACAAGAACAGAGGACCCAGAGAAAAGCAAGATCAGCAATACAACAAACAAGACACAAGGCTAGGAAAAGACAGAAAGGCCAATGATCAAGCATTGGGGAATCTGGGGCTTAAATAGCTCTTGACAATGACAATTGCCCACAGCTGGATAGGGGGCTCGTTCCTAGGAAGATTGACACAGAGGCAGAGTTACAGACCCCCTTGTGCCTCAAGCAGGAGGAGCAGTGACAGAAATACCACAGGCTCCTTGTTTGAACCCAGGGAGTTCCTGACATAGATACAATGCACAGTGGAGTTGAAATCTGTATATTTACAGAGAGAATGGTGGATGTAAAAAATAATAACAACATACATATTGGGGTGAAAAAGCAAGTAAGTAAGGGATGCAAATTAATATAAAGTCTAAAGGAAAGTATTTTGTTTTCAGAAAACCCTTGAGAACATCTCCACCCTAGGCATGCCAACAGTCAAACAATTAAGTGCAAATTTTCCAGGTTGGATCCTAGTACAGTGAAAAGAAAAGAGATAGTGATTCTGTTTAATCATTCGGAATACTTTTTTTTTTTTTTAATACAAAATGACGATGCCTGCCTGAGTGAGGGCAAAAAGGAGAAATTATAGGCTGGAGATATACACGAATCAAACAACATTTTTGTATTTCTCCAAACCAATAAACATCGATATAAAAAAGAACTGCGCAGTGAATAGTAAAGATTAATATCATAGTTCGCTAAGAATTTACTAAATTCAGGCCTGAAAATGTCCCTTTTCTCTGCTAACATGTTTTTTTCATGACATTATATATAAAAAAAAAAAATACGTGTTAAATAGAGGAAAGGTCATTTTCTTGTTAAGATCTAATGGCAGAAACACACTGTATCTGAGCTACGTTCTACGTTTAACATTCATTAGCAGCAAAGTTCACAGTGAGACGTACACTCTAGCCAGGTAAATGTGCTTTCAGATAAAATAAATGGTGCTAGGTTTGACCTACATTTCTATAGAATGTACTGCTGAACTAATTTGGGTTCCTCAGAAGAGAAATGTTTAATTTAGCATTACATCAGTAGACAGAGTATTAGACATATTACAATAGTTCTAGTGTTGATTATAAGTATCAAGTATGGTTCTTATCAACCCCATACCTGTTCAGTGACAAACCCATCAACCCTTTTTTATAATAACAGAATTCAATAATATTCTCTCGTAATGAGTGGAAACATTTTGTACATTTTCCTGGTTGAATAATAGTTGATAAGCAATCATTATACAATTAACTGTTTCTGATGGTGCATTAAATGGTTAACAACACCTATTATGCAATATAACAGTGGCTATGTAGAAGCAAATGCCGATAAGAGCTAAGTAAGAGCTACTTCCACAAGTATGTCAATATAGTCTATATATCATACTATCACAGCTTTAAGAGCAAGTCTTTTATGATGCACGGGTCAAATAGTAAAATATATTTTGTTCTACATGTTAGGCATAATAGACTTTTATAATACATTATTTATTTGCTTTACTTTTTGTACTATGAAGCATTAACTTCCAAACTGAGTGTAACGCATGGAATTTCCAATCCCTGTGGTTTCTTCTCTGCGCTTTAAACTGAATCTGTTTGCCTAAGTCAGCATAAAAACAAAAACAGCGTGCAACATAGTATGGATATGCTGATAAGCACACCGGTTTATCATTTAAAAATAACATAATAGAGAATTTCTGAAAAACCTTTGTTTTTCAACTAATTCTAAACAGTTTGTAATAGGTACAACAATTTCACTGGCTGATTCACATCCTTCAAAAATAATACTTAAAATGAAAGAGAAAAAACTATCAAGGTGACTGTCCAGATTATGTAGGTTTTTTCTTAAAACAATGTCAACTGGCTTTTAGACAAGAGGCTTTCCATATGCCTATATAACCTTTATCTGCAGGAGCTGATCTGAGTATGCTTGTGTCTTCGACTACAGCATATGGTTAGCAGCAAACAAAGGTTAATTCTGTGCGCAAGACCACATGATGCAGATATGAGAATCAAACCTAAGCTTCCCTGAGTCACAAAGCCATTTAAGATCCTACAAACCTCAGGATATGCTTGTTCTAAGTTTCTTTGTGCACTTGTATTATGCATATTCTTTGAATATAAAATAATTTTATGTCATGTATCCCCAATCTTTATTCACTCTTTTTTTATATTAATGTTCTTTAGTCATTGTGAATAAAACATTAATACATTAAAACATTAATATTTCTCTCATTACATTTTATTTGCCAATATTCTATTTGCTAATATCAATATCAAGCTGTAAAAGGCCTCCGTTAAATGTATTAATAAAAGCAATAATTATGTAGAAGATTGGATGTCTAGCCTTTAAAGGAATAGTTCAGTGTGAAAATAAAAACTGTGCAAAATAAAAAAATGTTTCTAATATAATTAGTTAGCCAAAAATGTAATGTATAAAGGCTGGAGTGAACAGATGTCTAATAAAACAGCCAGAATCCAACTTCCTGCTTTTCAGCTCTATAACTCTGAGTTAGTCAGCGACTTGAAGGGGGGGCACATGGTACATATCTGTTTAGTGAGTTTGTAATTGATCTTCAGCATTCAGCTCAGATTCAAAAGCAACAGATATGACCCATGTGGCCCCCTCTCAAGTCTCTGATTGGTTACTGCCTGGTAACCAGGGTAACCAGTCAGTGTAAACCAAGAGAGCTGAAAAGCAGGAAGTAGTGTTCTGACTGACATGTTATACATCAAGTCACTCCAGCCTTTATACATTACATTTTTGGCTAACTAACTAACATTTTTTATTTTGCACAGCCTATCTATTTACCCAGTTTTTATTTTTACACTGAACAATTCCTTTAAAGTAACTGATTCTATGTATTTGAATAATAAAATCAATGTGTAATAGGTTGGTGTAAACTGAGATTAAATACATTTACAGTATATAACATATTATACATATTAGAATATATCATAGTATATAAAATATAGATATAAAATAGATATTTTCTCATAAGAATAAACTGTGTTACACCTTAGTCTAGTGGTAAAATAAAGGACATAATCACTGTCATAATGGAGGTAGACCATTACCATATACGTCTTGTATTTTTTTCTATATGGTTTTAGATGCCCATCATGGTTAAGCTGGAGAATAAGCAGGTATAAAATTATAAAGAAGTCAAATGTAGAGAGAAATCATAGTTGAAAAAAAAGACAACAACTGAACATTTCCTTAACCAAAATGCTTAGCCTATTTTATTTTTCTTCAAAAAATTATTGTACTTGTTAATGTTTTAGGTTAATTCCGCTCAATTTAATGTTTCAAGAAATAATATCTTCCCTTTATTGTTAGCTGCAAAGTAATCCTGAAACTTCACATCTTACACATAACATTTTCTATTTCTTTCCTATTCTAAAAATAGATTTTTCTTTCACCTTTTCTTTCATTTTTCTTTCTTTCATCAAAATTGGCTGAGAGAATTAAAATGTTAAGAGTGTCCTCGAAAGTGGAAAAAAGATATCACTATGGAGAAAAGATGAAAATTATAGTTAATATACGTCTAAGTTAAGGAATTTGGAGGAGACAGTAATATTATTATTATCATTATATGTCACTGATGTGTTAATCAAGATATGAAAAAATAGATTTTAGAAACTACTGAGGCACATTTGGCTGTAACAAAAAAAAAAGAAAGATTAAATAATGAGAATAAGAAGAAATGAAGAGATACAGAGTAGCCAAAAATTAGCTATTTGATGAAACCATAGTAAATGAGAATTAATGAAAGTATTTTGTTTTTGAGCAATATAAATCAACATCTACAGTTCAGCATTTATACTGAACTGAAGAGGAGAACAAAATTCAAATATCAAAAAAACTGTATGTGTTAAATTAAAAGTAGATTCTACATTTCTGCTTTATTAAACTATTTTCTACACACTTTCTAACAAAGCCCCATGAGACTGCTCATACAGTATATTAACTAGAGACTCTGGGGACTGTGAATGTCTGCAGATCTTGCTATGCATAAGAGACTGCAGTTCAGTAGCTGTTGTATTCCCAAAGCCCAGGCCCGGAGCAAGGCACAGCATCAACACAAATCAGTAGTGAGTTTCCTACACCCCAAGGCATTAGATAGAAGCAGGGTTTTACCTTGTACCAGATGTTATCTTGGGAAAGGAAAAAAAGCAAATGGATGCAGTAGATCAATAACTCACAGCAGCAGAGCACTGTTCTAAGCATTACCATTGTTACTCATGCTGAGACTGTTTGTATTGACACTTATATTTTACAATTGGTCTTAAAAAGCAATTTCAGAATTCCTCTGGGAGACATCCTGTTCCCTTCACCATACCAACACCATGTTGCATTTTGTACAATTATTCAGAACTGAAGGATTTTAAAAAAGGTAATTGAGGCACGGTGTTGACATTTCTACCACCCTAGAAATAATCTTGATATGAATTACACCATCACTCCTCTAGCAGTTCCATGGTGACCATGTCAGGGTTATTATATTATTATAAAGGATTTTTTTTATATTACTATAAAGTTTAATAATCATATTTAGCAAGTAAAGTCAATACCAAGATTTACAGTGGTGTTGAAGAGTGAAATGCATGAAAGGTTATTTGAACTATTTTCCGTATTTGAACTGTTTGTACTCAAAAGAAAACATGAATCAGTCAAGAGCGTTTCGGTTTAGACATCCCAGATAAATCTTTTATTTTGTTTTCTATTATCTTCATTCATTTCTAGGTTGACTTTTTGCTGCTTATTTGTAAATATTCCTATAGACTTTCTGGATGTTTAATCATGCTTAAATGATATTGCCCAAGTGCATTAAGCAACATATATGGAAAGTTGAGCAACAACGTTCTAAATTACTGACCTTGGATTACTTAGGGGCACATTTACTAAGGGTCGAAGTGAATTCGAAGTGAATTTTCGAATTCAAAAACATTGAATTTGAAGTAATTTTTGGGTACTTCGTCCATCGAATAGGCCAAATTCGACTTCGATTCGAATTGAAATACTTCAAATATTCAACCATTACTAGTACTGTCTCTTTAAAAAAGTTTGACTTCGACACTTTGCCACCATAAACCTGCCGAATTGCTATGTTAACCTATGGGGACCTCCTAGAACCTATAGCCAAAATTTGGCTAAGTTTTAAAAAAATCAAAGTATTTTTTTTTTTTTGAAAATCATTCGATCGATCGTTTCAAACAATTTCTATGATCGATCGAACGATTTAAATTAGACCGAAAATGGCCAAAAAAATTCAAAAAGAAAAGTTGGAAGTTTTTTAACTTTGAAATTCGACCCTTGATAAATGTGCCCCTTAGTGTTATGAACAGTGTTCGCAACTGTTGTATGTGAATATGATCCTGTTTACACCTTTTTTTTCTGTGACAGTCATAAGTAAACATTCTGGGAGACTTTTAATGAGCAGCGTAGGACACACAGTCTTCAGACTCTGGTTATCCATCATGCCCTTGACTTTGCAGAAGTAGAACAAATAGCAGCTTTGTGATAACTGCTCTAACATTGGCTGTCACTTTGGATACCAAAGTCAAAAGAAAGGATGAAGGATTTTGCAAACATGATGTTTAATGCAGTATTAAAGTAAATTACTTTTTTTCTCGAAACAGAAATCAGTCATGTGCTACTTAATTGAATTCTCCATTAAGTTTGACACCATTGCAGGAAATGTGTCATTAGTAAATGCAATTTTCAAAATATATGTTGACTGTACATTAGAATATTTAAAAAAATCTGGAAACCTTTTTCAAAGAGTCACATTTTGTGTATATTATAGATATAGTAGATATATGTACATTTTGCTTTTCCCCTTTTCTCTTGTCCATCTGCACCCTCTTTTCTCCTCTAATCTTTAACTTTTTTTCTCCTTATAATGTTTGTCGTTCTGTCATCATCCCTAATAGTTATTTTTATTCCTTTAGTAAAGGAGCAAGCCCTTTTACAAATGGGTTGGGGGCAGGGGATCAGTTGTGCCACTCTACATTCCTTGCTACCTAGTCACACTGCATTTGTACCCTGAATATAGAAATGATGCTTTGATTATTTCGATATGTCACAACAAAAGAAACCTGTAAATGTAAATCCAACTCTGCATGAGAGTAATGATCTTCATACTAGTACTGTGATAATGGTTCCCTCGCCTGCCCAGAGTTCCCTCCTTGGTCCTCTCGTGTTAATTCCTGGTGACATCCGAGTAGCAGAGGGCTCCTCCCAAAGCCAAAGGCAGCTGCTATAGGCAGGGGTGTGTGCCGGGACCTTGGAGTTTACTCTGGGTTTTGGGATACCATACGTTACAAGTACATTTTGGTAACCCTCTACACAACTGTACCTCCTGGCTTTTTGGGAATACAAAATTCGAAATGACTGGGGTTTCTATAATCACGTGATCACTGGGACACAGGGACCCACGATTTGCCAGCTCTTTCCTGCCGCAAACACTGGAAAACGATAATTGTCTGATGAAACCCAGTCCGACCCTGCTGGGACTTTTTCCAGTTGAGCCACTGGAGGGGTTTTGAGCTTGACCCTGTAAAAGAGCTATGATAAGGTTTTAGTACAGGCTGTTGTTTTCACCTTATTGTTAGGAGCAGCTGCTTAATTGCTTAAGTAAGCCTGCAATATATAACCGGTGTTATTCTGCTCAGAAATATTGCCCGCTCGCAGCGCTGACAGACTTATCCACAGGAGGCCAAAGTGGTGATATCAAATAGCGGCTTCATTAAAACAGTACACGGTGTTAAAGTAGTGGTGGGTGTGCAGCAAACTTACGCATTTCGTGCCCCAAAAACCGGGCACTTCCTCAGAGTTCAAATGTGATTGACAAGCAAATGCATTTAAATCCACCTACAAACGTGTATCATTAATTAACTTTACAGGTGTAGCATATAATTAATTTGTTAAATGTGTAGATATATCAAATTAGAATTATATAAATATGTTGATTTAAATGCAAAACGTATTCTATATACAGAAGGTTTTTTAAAATACTACAACCTAGAAATTATCTTCAAATATGTATACATAGTGGTAAAAAAAATGACTACAAAAAAAAAAAATTATATATATATATATATATATATATATATATATATAAATATATATAAATATATATAAATATATATATATATATATATATATATATATATATATATATATATATATATAGAAGGGTGTACAATCAATAATCTAGTAATCAAAGTGGATGTGAGTGGTGAATTAGTGCTAACATGTAAGATAAAATATATGTTAAAATCAATTTACTTCTTTGTATACACTATAGATAAGTTACGAGGTTATCCCAGCACTATCGTATTCTTAAGAGTTATCTTTTCTTAAGCACGTAAATACGTCATTTTGAATATATATATGGTGTGTTAATGGGGATATCGATAAATGTATCCACTGTCAAATTTATTTAAAGATTAGTATCAATGGGGATATGAATAAATGTATCCACTATCAAATTTATTTAAAGATTAGTGTCAAATTTCAATTTTTCAATACTTAATTTATTTAATTTACGGGTCCAAAAGGGGCACTCAGATCAGTATAAATATATCACAAGTCGTTTTTTTTTTACTTTTTTTACTTTTTTTTACATTTTTTATAAATTGTGTGTAGTTGTAAGAGGGACTGGAAATCGCCAATTAGTCTATGTAAAACTTAATGTCATACTCCTTATTTAACCCCTTTGGTGTAACTGTTTCCACTACAAACATACACTTGATCTCTTTTTAAGTCAATAGTTTATCAAATGTCTCCTTTTCTCTTTCCCACTTTACATTTTCAATAACCTGAAATGAGACAAAATGTTCATTAGCCCCATGTTCATCATTTATATGTTCTGCAATAGCTGAAGATATATCCTTCCTATTAATACAAGCTAGGTGTTCCAAGACTCTGTCCTTAAAGTTTCTAGTTGTCTTCCCAACATATTGTTTGCCACACTGACAGGTGGCCAGATAGATAACATTAGTTGTCCGGCAGTTAGCATATGTCCTATTCTCGTATACTTTCCCATTAGTGGTGCTTTGTATTTCCTGAGATGTTTTTATAAACTTGCAACATTTGCAAATGTTGGCGCCACATATGTATGTCCCAACAGTATGTAACCAATTCCTTCATTCTTCTCTTTCCGGCAACATGCTTGGTGATACCCTATCTCTTAGGTTATATCCCTTCCTGTAACTGTTTCCAGTACAAACATCCACTTGATCTCTTTTTTAAACAATAGTTTATCAATGTCTCCTTTTCTCTTTCCCATTCTCACATTTTCAATAACCTTAAATGAGACAAAATGTTCATTAGCCCCATGTTCATCAATTATATGTTCTGCAATAGCTGAAGATCCAGTCCTCTCACAACTTGATCTTGGGAGACCACAGTTCATCTATAGGAGGGGATATAACCCAAGAGATAGGGTATCACCAAGCATGTTGCCGGAAAGAAATAAACAAGGCATAATAAACATGTCCTTAGAAAGGCTGTTACTAAACACTACATATATTA
This sequence comes from Xenopus laevis, assembly GCF_017654675.1. Taxonomy (NCBI): domain Eukaryota; kingdom Metazoa; phylum Chordata; class Amphibia; order Anura; family Pipidae; genus Xenopus; species Xenopus laevis. The sequence goes on along the minus strand of NC_054377.1, from coordinate 56,949,258 downwards.
GAACTTAAATGAATATACTCTAGAATGTAAAGAAAGAAAAGGGTACTTAGTACAACTCTCTTAACACTTTTTGTAGTAAATTAGTATCCTTGGCATGTTTTACCACAATAGTGACTCCAGTGTGTAGACTGTTGCTGTAATTCTAGAGTTAATACTTGAAACGCATGATATGTGAAATGTAGCTTCTTTTACAATAACAAGTCCACAATAACGTACGCAGCTAACTGTTCCCTGAATAAATGACGTGAACGTGGGGCCAGATCAGCTGCAGTAAGATTGCAATATTTTACAGCATCTATAACATGTCCGTTACTTCCGGTATAAGGCAGACAACCAGCAGCTTGCTTCTGTATTGCTTGTCTCCTCGCAGCGAGAATAAAACTTATCACATTCCACTGAACCCTGAATGTCCTTGGCAGAGAACATTTGGTAGCTGGGAATCCCTTGCTACTTGGGGAATTTTGCATGCAGTGAACCAGAGTGAGTAGAATGTCAGTAATTAAGAACTTCTGTGTAACATCTTTGAAGAATGGATTTTATTAAAGGGGTGGTTCACCTTGAAGTTAACCCAGTATGTTATAGAATGGCCAATTCTGAAAAACTTTTCAATTGGTCTTCATTATTTATTTTTTATTGTTTCTGAATTATTTGCCCTTTTCTTCTGACTCTTTCCAGTTTTCAAATGGGGGTCACTGACCCCATCTAAGAAACAAATGCTCTGTAAGGCTACACATGTATTATTAATGCTACTTTTTATTGCTCGTCTTTCTATTCAGGCCTCTACTATTCATATTCCTGTCTCTTATTCAAATTAATGCATGGTTGCTAGGGTAATTTGGACCTCAGCAACCAGATTGCTGAAAAACTGGAGAGCTGCTGAATAAAAAACGAAATAACTCAAAAACCTTAAATAAACAAAAATGAATACCAATTGCAAATTGTCTCAGAATATCACTCTCTTCATCATACTAAGAGTTAACTCAAAGGTGAACAACCCCTTTAAGGCATTTGTATAAACAACATTTTAATCAATAAATATTAGTTTGTTTAAGAATCACCAGTACTTAATAATAATGAGTTTTAAGCAGTGTGAGTGAGCGATATCTCACCTGAGAGATAAAATCAGTGCATACCACGTTCTTAAAGACTTTGTCAGGAGGTGAGAATTATGACAAGGTATCCAATGAAAAATGTTATATAAAAATGCTACTTTTCTAGTAAAATTTCTGCTGTGTTCATACAAAGGTAGAAAACTAAACCTAAGGCAGGTGCAAGTAAGACCTCAAACATGGGCTAGGTAGATACCAATTGCCAATTTGACTTGCTGGAGTGACCCAATATACAAAAGCTGCAACTTAAAGAAACTTTTTTTTTTTTAGTTATCTAACATGTTGAGGGAAACAGGTGTTGGGAGAAACTCAATTTCATGCCTCATGCAAGTATATATTTGATTTATAAATACAGAGGTATTGCATCTCATTCTAGACACATCATTTAGTTCAGGGGAAAGGTTAATATTTTCAGTACATTGCACCAAGGAATATTTCCATAACAGCACTTCACCAGGGCATTTCCCTCAAGTTTACTTACGGTTATAATTTTACTTGTGTAACACATTCCCACAAAAGGTCTTGGCATTTAAGGAAACCAATAACATTTAATTTGTCCTTTTGATAAACATTAAAGCTTTAGAAAACATGGGAAGATACAATCTTTGGTAGATAGGCTGTTAACACTATAGTGTTCCAGGGAAATACCCCTTTATGATGAATAGAGAATCACAGTAAATTCCTTGATCTCTGAGCAATCAGTGAATAGTTGTAGGGCTGCAGGGATACAGAAACAGAATATTGGGTTCTTTATAGGGAAGGGCAGAAATGGTGTTTGCCTAAACTCTAGACTGTGTCTTGTTAACATTAGAATTTACATATAACACATACATATTTTGGGACTTCTGGGGCAGAGAGAAGATTTACTTGGGCGCTTAAGCTCTTCTGCTCCTTGTCAACTCTAACTTGGTTTATTCAGCGTTACACATCATCAGAGATGCAGAATTATTCTTCCAAAGTGTCATTTTGCTCAGCATTTTAGAAGACTAATTCAGAAAGTACTGTGAATGCTGATCTTCTGTATTGCATGATTTTGTTTATTATTTTTTATGGCTAATACATTTAGTGGACTCCATTGTCTCTTATTTTCATTAAACAAATAAATAAGGAAAATTACAACTATAAGTATAGTGTCCCTTTATGCTGGTAAATTACATTACGATTTCAACAGTACATTAGTAAGCACCCCCTCCTCCCTTTAACATTTAAATAAAATATCTCTCCACCCATTCAAATCTTAAACCCACTAGAGATGTCTAAAACTACTCAATACACTGCCTCCCTTTCAAATACTCATAAATTAAATCTTTTATCTATCCAATAAATCTTCATAACTATCACAGAACGTATTTTATGGTAATGAAATCCTTATCAGTAATGAGTTTTTTCTTCCGTGCCCACATGTATCTCCTAATAAAACCTTGTTAGCTCTGATTTCATTTCAAATGCAGATTTATTGGCTATTAACAATATGAAGAAATAAGATAGCTCAAGGCCTTAATACAGAACATCAGTCTTTATCTAGCCTATAATAGTAAAAATGCAGAACACCTTTCTTAAATGTGTTAATTTAACCACTTAATTGGCAAAAAAAATGTGCTGGCTAGTGCTCTTTCTTTGGCAGATAACTGGTAAACATTGTACAAGATAACAGTATAATAAACTTATGACCAGGTTGGGATTTATCATCTTGCAGCATTCAATGAGAAACAATGACAATCACCGTCCTAGCACATACACAATACTAGAATTTAACTGAAGCGATGGCAGTATTTATGTTGTGTCAGTAGTAAAAAAAACATCATAAAATTTCAGAGAAATGCTGATTTGGATGATTTCAAAGGAAATAAATATAAAGGCTGGCTGGGGAATCTGTCACTGTCAGATGTGACGCAAAAAGTAATGTAATAGAGATGGTAGATATAAGAACGATTTATTGTCAGCGAGAAGCTCTGTTGGTGAAAGCATTATCATGCAATGATGGCTAGCTTGCAAGATCATTAGAAATCTCAGAGGCAAAAATGTCTTTTCAAAAGCTTGCTTTGTTAAATGTGAATATATTGGCAGCGTGACAAGAAACACAAACACAAAAAAAGGGAAATGTGCAAATGTTAATTGCCAATGTTAATTTATGAATCATGCACATTTCATGAAGCTTTTCACCGCAGAACTGTAGGCTAATTCTGTCATTGATCTGTATATGAGCATGCGTCACTGGCTGTTATAAGCTGTCCAATGGTATTTCAGCGACGCTCACCTGTTTTCCAGAAACTTGTGCACTAGTTTAATGAAACACTGATGTTTGAAATCTTAGCAAAGAGTGACGCTACAGTGTACTAGTTTGTACTCCTTCTCTGTGGTACCAAACCCACAAATGAATGTCACCATAAAATATAGAACCAAGTGTAAACTTTACTGCTTACTTATCTATATAGTTAAATACTGCCCAGCTTTCCATGAAGAGTAGTTATGGGCGAATCTCTCCTGTTTCGCTTTCCCGCAAAATGGCGAAAAATTCTCAAAAAATCGTGAACTCGGAAAGTTCACGAAAAAACCGAGCAATTTGTATATTTTCACAAAAAAAACGAGCAATTCAAACATTTTCACGAAGAATCGAGCAATTTAGTTTGCACATAATATCGAGCAATTTGAACCCTTTCACGAAAAAAACTAGCAATTCGAACGTTTTCACGAAAAAAAAACGTGAAAATCGGAAATTGACACCGTATTTTCACCGATGAATTTTCGCGGGAGATTCGTGAATGTATTCGTCGCGGCAGAATGCGGGAATTCGTCGCAAATTCGTGCTAGGCAAATTTATTCGCCCATCACTTATGAAAAGGCCATAACAGGTGTTCGATAATGATGATCTGGAAAAAGTTATTTCTCTTGTTTTTGAGCATAAGCATCTACCGCTTTTCCCAACATAAATATCTGGTGTATTTTAACCCAAAGCAATGAGCCTATGAGCCATCTGTAGTGATGGGCGAATTTATTCGCCAGGCACGAATTTGCGGTGAATTTGCGTGATTCGCCGCCAGCGAATAAATTTGTGAAACGCCCGCGAAAATTCGCGGCAAAAATTCGCCGGTGTCAAAAACGGGCGCCAGCGTCAAAAACGGCGCAAATTCGCCCATCACTAGCCATCTTCATAATAATATTTTGATTGGTTTCTTTAAGCCTTACCATCAGAATAATTATGCCTGCGGGGCCCAGTACCAGTACAGGTATAATATTTGCCCTCCCTCTGTCATACATTAGACATATATGTTCAAAATACAACAGTGGTGGGGCCCATACCACTGTAAACCTGAATGCTACTTTGCTTTTGGTTAGTATCGGAGAACATTTTACATATGTTTTGTATATTTGTATAAATCTTGTATAATTAACTGCATATCCTTGTTGCCGCTTGGCATTGAAGAGGAAATAAGATTGTGCACCTTTGGCAAGTGTTAGGCCTAATTGTGCTGGAAGGGTTGGTGGCTTTCAAGAGGGCTGACTGGACATTCAGAGCCAATGGCAGTTAGGTTTAGCAAGGACTTCAGCAGGCACTAGGGGATAAACAAAGCAGACTTTCTACAAGATGCCTTGCTTGTTATTTAGTGTAACGCTAATCTGGGCTATCCAGACTACAAATAGTTAAAGTGTCCAGCTAGTGGTATGAGCATGGGTTACACCGAGACTTACACAACAGGGTCAGGGCCTTTGCCAGGTGGAAGCTTTCCCTTAGGGCGTATTAGAAATACAAAACACAGGCTACTGAATAATAAAAGATAGGAATTGGACCCAGGAGGTTCTTTGGTGCAAACAAAGCTTTATTGTTACAATAAACAATGACCCCAGGTGAGGTAATAGCAGATGATATTCACTGAGGACAGATCACATAATACAGCTGAATGATTGTAACTCCCATGAGTCTCAGTAGTCAAGTGTACATCAATTCTCAGAAAGACAGGATTGCACCTTTGTGGGGATCGGGATCCCACCAGTGAGGTAATCAGGGAGACGAATGCTAAGTCTAACACCCTGTCACTGAAGGCACAACAAGGGAAGCCTTTTGGGAAGCTACTTCCTGCTACCAATCCTCGATGGAGCAACAACTGCTCTTGCTGATTAATGCTCTCTGTCTCACTCTCCTAGAGAGTCTATCACAAAACTGCCCTAGTTCACGGGGTTGCCTGGTCCCAACTTAATCAACAAAGGTGCAGGTCCCTTTGGGGCGGTGGCTTTACTGGGCCTTGGTGATCCCAGGCTCAATGGGAACACCCTTGCTTCAAGGACACCAGGAGCCAAAGAGGAAGTACCTCCCCCCTTACACACACTATATGGAAGTGAGGCAGGGAGGGGTCACTTCACTCTTGGCAAATAGCTGTTGGTGTATTAAATGAAATGCTACAGGGGCTTATGCCCAATACCAAAGGGGATAAGGAAGGTAGGGATTTAACTCTATAGGAGCCTGGTACTCCTATAGGTCCCTACATTAGGTATAGGTAAGATAGGCCGATATAGAATGCTGAAAAGTGGAACACTGCAGGCAGAATGCTCAGCAACAGAATAATGTGGATATTCAATCTAGTAAGGGCAGACAGCAGGACTGGAGTTTTTAGGAAATGCATGGGATGGTATCTGGAGATAAACTGCACCTGCTGTATAATCTTCTAGGTCAACTGATCCCAATAAGTAGACTTTGGAACATGGACAGCAAGTGTTTTTGTATGGGATGGCCCAGTGCATACAGACTGCCTCTGCAATGCAGCTGTAAAGTTGGAGAAACCCATAGCACATGGCTCAAAAACAGACACAGTCTTCTAACATGCTTTAAAAAGTCGCCTTCTTCCTGTAAAATTCCATTTATGACCATACTCTCTCAGACCTTCCACTGTCTGTTGCCGTCTTCTGAGTTTAGTACCAATTAGCAGAAGGATTCATTTTCTAAACTGGTGCTATGTGTAAATTGCAAAATATTGCACACTTTGGTGTTTTTTTTCTTTTATTAACAATGCAACATTCCAACTTTACAGCACACAGAGAATATTGCTATATTGCCAATACTACCATACACATGAAGACACCCCTCCAAGGATCTTTAAAAGCCTATCTAGAATATAAAGGGCAATGCTGTAGCATGTGTTTTATGCAACCAAAACTTGCCTCTAAGCCAGAAATTCAAAAATAAGCACCTGCTTTAAGGCCAATGGGAACAACATCAAAGGGGTAAGTGAGTAACATGTTGCGCACAAGCCATTGGTTGGATATCACTGCTGTAGGAGGAAAGATAACATGTATAGGAAAAATAGGACAGGCATGAAGGACACTGAACCAAATGGCATTTTTACAATATAGACTCTTTGCAGGTAGACAAATATTTTACGGTTCTTTATTAAAATGGTGCTAAAGACATTTTAGCTGGATTTAGCATTAATATCCTAGGCATCACCCACCAGTGTGAGGATTGCAGTGAACAGTGTCAGGCATAAATAGACATAATACTGTGAGGAATTTGTACACTGTAGTTGGACACCTGTAACTATGTATTATTGCATGCTGTAACTACTACCCTTCCTGTGCCCATGTGATTAGGGAACTGAATATAATGGTGCCTACAGTGGTGTAACTACTGGGGGAGCAGGGGGTGCGATTGGGCCAGGGCCCACACCCCCTCAGGGCCCCCCGGCAGCTCGCGCCACTCTGTTCTAATGTGGCCATTTCCGGCTGTACGGAGGGGGTGGGGCCCGGCTGGACGTCCCACGCCAGGACCCGCCACCCTCTAGTTACATCTCTGGGTGCCTATTTATTAACACTGGGCAAATTTGCACCTGGACAATATCTCAGAGCAACCAGTCAGTGAAATATTTTTTTTCAGCCAGCTGAAGGTTCAACAGTGAAAGCAATCATCTGATTGGGTGCCACTGGATAATGCCCAGGTGCAAACTTCCTGTCACGGTCGGCACACTGAATCCAGAACCAATGCTAAGCACCCTGTTCTTGGCTTTTGCTTCTGCCTTTAACAGCTGCCTTTCACCTCGGGAGGAGCCCTCGGCTAATTGGATGCCGCCAGGTCTTATTAAGAGAGGTGCCAAGCGAAGGGTTCTGGACGAGCAAAGGGGCACGACTGTAAAGCAAAGTCTTTTGGGCAGAAGATCACAGTACAAGGCATAGGCGGAAAGCGTAGTCAGATCAGGCCGAATCGGGTCAGGCAGAGTGCAAACGGAGTCAAACAGGCAAGGGTCAAACCAGGAGATCAATCAGGAGGGTTATGGATAGAATGGGTTACCAGGCAGGGTCAGGATTTGGAAGTCAGAATCGTCACTAAACAGGCAGGGGTCACAACAGGTATCAGAATCAGACAGGAATCAACTCAGATAGGCACCAAGAACTCACTAGGAATGAACCTATTACAGGCAGTGAGAAAATGTATACTGGCACTTTTAAATACTTTAAACTTTCGCGCCATTGTGCACTGGCGTCAACACGCCAGCGCGCATGCGCCAATAAATACAGAAGAGGCTCGCCGCACGCCCTAGTTACCGGCGCATATAGGGGAAACAGGACAGTGAGGTGGGCGTCCCCTGCCGCACAACTGGACCACCAGGGAGGTAAGTTGTTGCATTTGCCCAGTGTTTTAGATGGCCCCCATTGAGTACTATTTCAGTGATTTTTCATCTATACACTTGACATTGTGATGGAAATTCAAAAACCTTAACCACTTGTCTGAGTATAGTTTTCGGCAAAAGCCATAAGAGACAGAGTAGGAACATTCTCTGGTTACTCTGCATAAGGTGTGTATGTATAAACCTTTAAGTATTTGTGAAGTACCTATTTTGGCATTATAGGCGCATACAGATCATTTGTCATTTGTGTTCATGTGCCTTGCCTAATTCTGTATATGTGAATCAAGTAACTTCTGAAATTCAGTTTCTTTGGCATATTTCAAACTATTTACTTTACACAATAAATCAGTGAGACTTAATTAATGTGCAGTATTTTTGTAACTATACTTAGCTGTCATCATTGTAGGGATTTTGAGCAAGCATGGGTGCAGCCTTCCACAAAAAAAAACAATTCAATTTAATTAATGTTTTCAATATGTTTTAAGCTACATGTAAATGATGATGTGAATAGCTAAAGAAGGTACTTACAGACTAAAGTGCAGCTTTCAAACAATAAACACAGACAAATTGGTTCCGTTCAAGCAAAACATATTGAGTTGTGGAGCCTTCTGGCAAGTCAGTTGTGATTGTCGCTTCTCTGAGTTAACTTTCACTAACAGTGCAATGGGCCCAAAGGCTGTGTAATATAATGAAGAATGTTCTTCTCCGAGGGGATAAATGGTTTCAGTAAATGAAATGGTGGAACCAAAACGAAATGTAATAACTATGGAAAATTTGTTTTAGACCATGAGATAAAAAAAGCCTTTTTCAGTTATGCACTTGGGTGAAACAAATGAACCTTTAATGGCTAATGATATAGGAATATTATAAAGCAAGATTTCTGGAGTGAAAAGTCCCCTCTTCAGACTGACATTTTATACAATGAAGCTGGAAGTATGTCGCATACAGAAACCTATACATGTACATTATTACTCATATCGTTTATTTCAGTACAAAACTATAAGGGGCACATTTACTAAGCTCGAGTGAAGGATTCGAAGTAAAAAAACTTTGAATTTCAAAGGTTTTTTTTGGGTACTTCAACCATCGAATAGGCTACTTCGACCTTCGAATCTAACGATTCGAACTAAAAATCGACCATTCGATAGTGAAGTACTGTCTCTTTAAAAAAAAAACTTCGACTACCTACTTCGCCACTTTAAACCTACTGAGCACCAATGTTAGCCTATGGGGTCCTTCCCCATACGCTTTCTAAGCAATTTCTGATCAAAGGAAAATCCTTTGATCGATGGATTAAAATCATTAGAATCGTTCAATTCGAAGGATTTAATCGTTCAATCAAAGTATTTGCGGTAAATCCTTCGACTTCGATATTCAAAGTCGAAGGATTTTAATTCAATGGTCGAATATCGAGGGTTAATTAACCCTCAATTAGGGATGTCGCGGACTGTTCGCCGGCGAACTTGTTCGCGCGAACATCGGCTGTTCGCGCTCGCCGAATGTTCGCGAACGTCGCGCGACGTTCGCCATTTTGGGTTCGCCTTACCTGGCGCTTTTTTTTGACCTCTCACCCCAGACCAGCAGATACATGGCAGCCAATCAGGAAGCTCTCCCTCCTGGACCACCCCCACACCCCCTGGACCACTCCCCTTCCATATATAAACTGAAGCCCTGCAGCGTTTTTTCATTCTGCCTGTGTGTGCTTGCAAGAGCTAGTGTAGGGAGAGAGCTGTTACTGATTTCACTGATTTCTTTGAGGGACAGTTGATAGTAAGTTTGCTGGCTAGTAATCTACTTGATACTGCTCTGTATTGGAGGGACAGAAGTCTGCAGGGATTTGAGGGACATTTTAGGGTAGCTTTGCTGGCTAGTAATCTACCTTCTACTGCAGTGCTCTGTATGTAGCTGCCTGCTGTGGGCACTGATCTCTTCTGATCTCATCTGCTGACTGCTGTAATAACCCAATAGTCCTTGTAAGGACTGCTTTTATTTTCTTTTTTGTTGTTTTACTTTGCTACTTTAACAGCCAAGTGCTATTAGTCTAGCAGTGTTGGGGAGTGGGACTGGTGTGCTACTGTGCTGCTCCTAGTAGTTCAGCAGCACCAACCCGAGAAAATTTTTTTAATATACATATAATTTTTTTTTTATTTTACTTATCTTACTGTTCTTTAAGGTGTCCAGTGCTGTTTGCTGTTCTTCATAGTAGTGCACCAATAGTAGTGCACTTGCAGGCATTATTTGCCCAGTGGCCATCTAGCTGTGTGAGCTTGTTCACATTCTGTCTAAATATCAATAATAATACCGTCTCCAGAAACACCACCTGAGTGACGTTTTTCAAGCAGCAATAATATATTCCGTATCCACCACTGCTGTAGTGTATACGTTGACCTTGCAGGCATTATTTGCCCAGTGTGTTCTTCATTTTCAAACCACTGCCACTTAGCTGTGTGAGCTTTTTCACATTCTGTCTAAATATCAATAATAATACCGTCTCCAGAAACACCACCTGAGTGACGTTTTTCAAGCAGCAATAATATATTCCGTATCCACCACTGCTGTAGTGTATACGTTGACCTTGCAGGCATTATTTGCCCAGTGTGTTCTTCATTTTCAAACCACTGCCACTTAGCTGTGTGAGCTTTTTCACATTCTGTCTAAATATCAATAATAATACCGTCTCCAGAAACACCACCTGAGTGACGTTTTTCAAGCAGCAATAATATATTCCGTATCCACCACTGCTGTAGTGTATACGTTGACCTTGCAGGCATTATTTGCCCAGTGTGTTCTTCATTTTCAAACCACTGCCACTTAGCTGTGTGAGCTTTTTCACATTCTGTCTAAATATCAATAATAATACCGTCTCCAGAAACACCACCTGAGTGACGTTTTTCAAGCAGCAATAATATATTCCGTATCCACCACTGCTGTAGTGTATACGTTGACCTTGTAGGCATTATTTGCCCAGTGTGTTCTTCATTTTCAAACCACTGCCACTTAGCTGTGTGAGCTTGTTCACATTCTGTCTAAATATCAATAATAATACCGTCTCCAGAAACACCACCTGAGTTGTTGTTGTTTTTGTTTTAAAAATAATGCCAGGCAAAGGCAGGCCGCCACGCAGAGGCACTAGGGGCCGTGCTGCTATGCTATCCTGTGGCCCTAGGAAATTGCCCAGTTTTAAAAAGGCAATGACCCTGAACTCCCAAAATGCTGAAGAGGTAGTTGACTGGCTTACACAGCACATCCCATCCTCTACCGTTTCTAACTTTACCACAACATCCTCATCCTCCACTGCTATGGCCACCCCACGTAACACTTCCTCCACCACCGGCGCCCCTTCTTCACTGGAGTCAGAGGAGTTATTTTCACATGAGTTTCTTGAACTGAGTGATGCGCAACCATTATTGGCAGAAGAAGATGAAGGAGATGAGGACGTTACACCAGATTCTGGCAGAGAACACAACAGAGATGGACATAATGAGTGATGACGAGGAGGTCCCCGCTGCTGCTTCCTTCTGTGAGCTGTTAGAAGAAATTGATGCATCTGAGGAGAATGATGATGAGGAGATTGATGTTTTGTGGGTGCCCAGTAGAAGAGAGCAAGAGGAGGATAGTTCAGATGGAGAGACGGAGAGTCAGAGAGGCAGGAGGAGAATAAGACTTAGAAGAAGCAGGGAGGACAGCTCGCAGGGAACAGTAGGGCAACAACATGTATCGGCACCTGTGGTCAGCCGGCCAACGCACCCGCCATTGCCGCCAACGCCGCCAACTTCTACTGTTACCGCCAGATTGCCAGCTTCAAAAAGGTCAGCAGTGTGGGATTTTTTAATGTGTGTGCCTCTGACAAAAGCGTTGTAATTTGCAATGAGTGCAGTCAGAAACTGAGTCTTGGGAAGCCCAACAGCCACATAGGTACAACTTCTATGCGAAGGCACATGAACGGCAAGCACAAAGCACTTTGGGAGCAACACCTCAAAGGCAACAGGCAAACTAAAAAGCCACCCTCCTTCTGGTCCAGCATCTTACTGCTCTACCTCTGCTGTCCTTGACCCGTCTGAACCACCCTCCACTCCACCTTCCACCTTGACCACCAGTTCCCATTCCCAGTCATCTGCCCCCAGCCAAGTTTCTGTGAGGGCCATGTTTGAGCGTAAGAAGCCAATGTCTGCGAGTCACCCCCTTGCCCGGCGTCTGACAGCTGGCTTGTCTGCACTCTTAGCCCGCCAGCTTTTACCATACCAGCTGGTGGACTCTGAGGCCTTCCGCAAATTTGTAGCAAGTGGGACACCGCAGTGGAAGGTACCCAGCCGCAATTTTTTTTCAAAAAAGGGAATACCACACCTGTACCACCATGTGCAGAGCCAAGTCACCGCATCTCTGTCACTTAGTGTTGGGCCAAAGGTCCATATGACTACTGACGCATGGTCCTCCAAGCATGGTCAGGGCAGGTATGTCACCTACACTGCCCACTGGGTGAACTTGGTCATGGCTGGGAAGCAGGAAATGTGTGGCTCAACAACGACAGTGGAGTTGGTGTCACCGCCACGGATTGCACACGGTTCTGCCACCACCTCTACTCCTCCTTCGCTCTCTACCTTGTCTTCTTCCTCTTCTTCGTCCTCTGCTGCTGGGTCCTCCTCCTCCACACCTGTGCACCCCCAGCTCCCCCTAGGCTATTCGACGTGCCAGGTACGCCGTTGTCATGCTGTCTTGGGGATGACGTGCCTGGAAAGCAAAAACCATACCGGATCTGTACTCCTGTCATCTCTGCAGTCACAGGCCGATCGGTGGCTGACCCCACACCAACTGAAGATCGGAAAAGTGGTGTGTGACAATGGAAGCAATCTGTTGGCAGCACTGAGACTGGGCAATTTAAAACATGTGCCCTGCATGGCACATGTTCTGAATTTAATAGTACAACGTTTTGTCTCAAAGTACCCAGGATTCCAGGACGTTCTCAGGCAGTCCAGGAAGGTGTCGGCCCATTTCAGACGTTCCTATACAGCCATGGCACGCCTTGCTGACATTCAGCAGCGGTACAACATGCCAGTCAGGCGTTTGATTTGCGACAGCCAGACTCGCTGGAATTCAACGCTCCTCATGTTGGAACGTCTGCTGCAACAACAAAGAGCCGTCAACGAATACCTGTTTGAACTGGGTGGTAGGACTGGATCTGCAGAGCTGGGGATTTTTTTCCCCCGTTACTGGGTGCTTATGCGCGATGCCTGCAGGCTCATGCGCCCTTTTGAAGAGGTTACAAATATGGTCAGTCGCACCGAAGGCACCATCAGCGACCTAATACCCTTTGCTTTCTTCCTGGAGCGTGCCGTGCGACGAGTGACAGATGAGGCTGTAGACCAGCGTGACGAGGAGCAGGAAGCGCACGATTTCTGGTCGGAATCACCAGAACGAACCCAGGCACCTGCTGCAACGCAGGGAGAGGTGTCAGAAGTAGGGATGTAGCGAACGTCGGAAAAAAAGTTCGCGAACATATTCGCGAACTTGCGCAAAAATGCGAGCGGTTCGCGAACCCCATAGACTTCAATGGGAAGGCGAACTTTAACATCTAGAAAAGACATTTCTGGCCAGAAAAATGATTTTAAAGTTGTTTAAAGGGTGCAACGACCTGGACAGTGGCATGCCAGAGGGGGATCAAGGGCAAAAATGTATCTGAAAAATCTGCCTGTGTGTGCTTGGAAGAGATAGTGTAGGGGGAGAGCTGTTAGTGATTTCAGGGACAGATGATAGTAAGTTTGCTGGCTAGTAATCTGCTTGATACTGCTCTGTATTGGAGGGACAGAAGTCTGCAGGGATTTGAGGGACATTTTAGCTTAGGTAGCTTTGCTGGCTAGTAATCTACTGTTCTCTTTAAACAACTGCCATACGTTGACCTTGTAGGCATTGTTTGCCCAGTTTTTTTGGACGCAGCCACTGAAGCACAGTTGCCAGAAAAATATGCCATATAAATGCTGAAAATAGTAATTTTTCGCCATACGTTGACCTTGTAGACATTGTTTGCCCAGTTTTTTTGGACGCAGCCACTGAAGCACAGTTGCCAGAAAAAATATGCCATATAAATGCTGAAAATAGTAATTTTTCGCCATACGTTGACCTTGTAGACATTGTTTGCCCAGTTTTTTTGGTTGCAGCCACTGAAGCACAGTTGCCAGAAAAAATATGCCACATAAATGCTGAAATAGTCATTTTTTGCCATATACGTTGAGTCAACGTATGGCAAAAAATGACTATTTTCAGCATTTATATGGCATATTTTTTCTGGCCTCTGTGCTTCAGTGGCTGTGGCCAAAAAAACTGGGCAAACAATGCCTACAAGGTCAACGTCGTTGACCTTGTAGGCATTGTTTGCCCAGTTTTTTTGGCCGCAGCCACTGAAGCACAGAGGCCAGAAAAAATATGCCATATAAATGCTGAAAATAGTCATTTTTTTGGTCGCAGCCACTGAAGCACAGTTGCCAGAAAAAATTATGCCATATAAATGCTGAAAATATGCATTTTTTTGGTTGCAGCCACTGAAGCACAGAGGCCAGAAAAATTATGCCATATAAATGCTGAAAATATGCATTTTTTTGGTTGCAGCCACTGAAGCACAGAGGCCAGAAAAATTATGCCATATAAATGCAGAAAATATGCATTTTTTTGGTCGCAGCCACTGAAGCACAGTTGCCAGAAAAATTATGCCATATAAATGCTGAAAATATAAATTTTTTTGGTTGCAGCCACTGAAGCACAGAGGCCAGAAAAATTATGCCATATAAATGCTGAAAATATGCATTTTTTTGGTCGCAGCCACTGAAGCACAGTTGCCAGAAAAATTATGCCATATAAATGCTGAAAATATGCATTTTTTTGGTTGCAGCCACTGAAGCACAGAGGCCAGAAAAATTATGCCATATAAATGCTGAAAATATGCATTTTTTTGGTTGCAGCCACTGAAGCACAGAGGCCAGAAAAATTATGCCATATAAATGCAGAAAATATGCATTTTTTTGGACGCAGCCACTGAAGCACAGTTGCCAGAAAAAATATGCCATATAAATGCTGAAAATAGTCATTTTTTGCCATACGTTGACCTTGTAGACATTGTTTGCCCAGTTTTTTTGGTTGCAGCCACTGAAGCACAGAGGCCAGAAAAAATTAAACCAGTAGGGTTTGCACCCTAGTTTGTAACGGTGGCGGAGGGAGGAGGAGGACGCTAAAGGACAGCTGTGTGTGGAGTCATGAGGCTTGAAGAGAAGGACAGCTGCATAGAAGTCAGAACAAGTCTTCCGGCGTGCAGTAACCCTCCGAGATCCACCCCTCATTCATTTTAATAAAGGTCAGGTAATCGACACTTTTGTGACCTAGGCGAGTTCTCTTCTCAGTTACAATCCCTCCTGCTGCACTGAAGGTCCTTTCTGAGAGCACACTTGAGGCTGGGCAAGACAAGAGGTTCATGGCAAATTGTGACAGCTCTGGCCACAGATCAAGCCTGCGCACCCAGTAGTCCAGGGGTTCATCGCTCCTCAGAGTGTCGATATCTGCAGTTAATGCCAGGTAGTCCGCTACCTGCCGGTCGAGGCGTTCTTTGAGGGTGGATCCAGAAGGGTTGTGGCGCTGCCTTGGACAGAAAAACATTTGCATGTCTGACGTTACAGACTGGCCAAAGGGCTTTGTCCTTGCAGGTGTGCTCGTGGCAGGATTACTGGCACCTCTGCCCCTGGAATGTTGATGAGTTCCTGAAGTGACATCACCCTTAAAAGCATTGTACAACATGTTTTGCAGGCTGGTTTGTAATGCCGCATCTTTTCGGACTTGTGGTATGTTGGTAACATTTCTGCCACTTTATGCTTGTACCGAGGGTCTAGTAGCGTTGCGACCCAGTACAGGTCCTTCTCCTTAAGCCTCTTGATACGGGGGTCCTTCAACAGGCATGACAGCATGAAAGACCCCATTCTCACAAGGTTGGATGCAGAGCTATCCATCTCCGCTTCCTCATTATCAAGGACTGCATCATCCACGGTCTCCTCCCCCCAGCCACGTACAAGACCAGGGGTCCCCAAAAGGTCACCACTAGCCCCCTGGGAAGCCTGCTCCTGTTGGTCCTCCTCCTCCTCCTCCACAAAGCCACCTTCCTCCTCTGACTCCACTTCTGGCACCTCTCCCTGCGTTGCAGCAGGTGCCTGGGTTCGTTCTGGTGATTCCGACCAGAAATCGCGCGCTTCCAGCTCCTCGTCACGCTGGTCTACAGCCTCATCTGTCACTCGTCGCACGGCACGCTCCAGGAAGAAAGCGAAGGGTATTAGGTCGCTGATGGTGCCTTCGGTGCGACTGACCATATTTGTCACCTCTTCAAAAGGTCGCATGAGCCTGCAGGCATCGCGCATAAGCACCCAGTAACGGGGGAAAAAAATCCCCAGCTGTGCAGATCCAGTCCTACCACCCAGTTCAAAAAGGTACTCGTTGACGGCCCTTTGTTGTTGCAGCAGACGTTCCAACATAAGGAGCGTTGAATTCCAGCGAGTCTGGCTGTCAGAAATCAAACGCCTGACTGGCATGTTGTAGCGCTGCTGAATGTCAGCAAGGCGTGCCATGGCTGTGTAGGAACGTCTGAAATGGGCCGACACCTTTCTGGACTGGGTGAGAACGTCCTGGAATCCTGGGTACTTGGAGACAAAACGTTGGACTATTAAATTTAACACATGTGCCATGCAGGGCACATGTGTTAAATTGCCTAGTCTCAACGCTGCCAACAGATTGCTTCCATTGTCACACACCACTTTTCCGATCTGCAGTTGGTGTGGGGTCAGCCACCGATCGGCCTGTGACTGCAGAGATGACAGGAGTACAGATCCGGTATGGTTTTTGCTTTCCAGGCACGTCATCCCCAAGACAGCGTGACAACGGCGTACCTGGCACGTCGAATAGCCTAGGGGGAGCTGGGGGTGCACAGGTGTGGAGGAGGAGAAGGAGGACCCAGCAGCAGAGTAAGAAGAAGAAGAAGACGAGGTAGAGAGCGATGGAGGAGTAGAGGTGGTGGCAGAACCACGTGCAATCCGTGGCGGTGACACCAACTCCACTGTTGTTGTTGAGCTACCCATTCCCTGCTTCCCAGCCATTACCAAGTTCACCCAGTGGGCAGTGTAGGTGACATACCTGCCCTGACCATGCTTGGAGGACCATGCGTCAGTAGTCATATGGACCTTTGGCCCAACACTAAGTGACAGAGATGCGGTAACTTGGCTCTGCACATGTTGGTACAGGTGTGGTATTCCCTTTTTAGAAAAAAAATTGCGGCTGGGTACCTTCCACTGCGGTGTCCCAATTGCTACAAATTTGCGGAAGGCCTCAGAGTCCACCAGCTGGTATGGTAAAAGCTGGCGGGCTAAGAGTGCAGACAAGCCAGCTGTCAGACGCCGGGCAAGGGGGTGACAGTCAGACATTGGCTTCTTACGCTCAAACATGGCCTTCACAGAAACTTGGCTGGTGGCAGATGACTGGGAATGGGAACAGGTGGTCAAGGTGGAAGGCGGAGTGGAGGGTGGTTCAGACGGGTCAAGGAGAGCAGAGGTAGAGCAGTAAGATGCTGGACCAGAAGGAGTGTGGCTTTTAGTTTGCCTGTTGCCTTTGAGGTGTTGCTCCCAAAGTGCTTTGTGCTTGCCGCTCATGTGCCTTCGCATAGAAGTTGTACCTATGTGGCTGTTGGGCTTACCAAGGCTCAGTTTCTGACTGCACTCATTGCAAATTACAATGCTTTTGTCAGAGGCACACACATTAAAAAAATCCCACACTGCTGACTTTTTGGAAGTGTGCGATCTGGCGGTAACAGTAGAAGTTGGCGGAGTTTGCGGTATTGGCGGCAATGGCGGGTGCGTTGGCCGGCTGAACACAGGTGCCGATACATGTTGTTGCCCTACTGATCCCTGCGGGCTGTCCTCCCTGCTTCTTCTAAGTCTTATTCTCCTACTGCCTCTCTGACTCTCCGTCTCTCCATCTGAACTACCCTCCTCTTGCTCTCTTCTACTAGGCACCCACAAAACATCAATCTCCTCATCATCATTCTCCTCAGATGCATCAATTTCTTCTGACACATCACAGAAGGAAGCAGCAGCGGGGACCTCCTCCTCATCACTCATTATGTCCATCTCTATCGTGTTCTCTGCCAGAATTAAATCTGGTGTAAGGTCCTCATCTCCTTCATCTTCTTCTGGCAATAATGGTTGCGCATTACTCAGTTCAAGAAACTCATTGGAAAATAACTCCTCTGACCCCAGTGAAGAAGGGGCACCGGTGGTGGAGGAAGTGTTACGTGGGGTGGCCATAGCAGTGGAGGATGAGGAGGATGTTGTGGTAAAGTTAGAAACGGTAGAGGATGGGGTGTGCTGTGTAAGCCAGTCAACTACCTCTTCAGCATTTTGGGAGTTCAGGGTCATTGGCTTTTTAAAACTGGGCAATTTGCTAGGGCCACAGGATTGCATAGCAGCACGGCCCCTAGCACGGCCTCTGCGTGGCGGCCTGCCTTTGCCTGGCATTATTTTTAAAAAAACAACAACAACAACAAAAACTCAGTTGGTTTTTCTGGAAACGATAATACACACAGCTAGATGGCGGGTTGAAGAAAACACTGTGCAAATAATGCCTACAAAGTCAACGTATACACTACTACAGCGGTGGATACGGATTACGTAAAATATATGAATGCTGCTTGAAAAAAAGTAACTCAAGTGGTTTTTCTAGAGACGATAATATTATCAATATTTAGACAAAATGTGAACAAGGTCACACAGCTCGATGGCGGGTTGAAGAAAACACTGTGCAAATAATGCCTACAAGGTCAACGTATACACTACTACAGCGGTGGATACGGATTACGTAAAATATATGAATGCTGCTTGAAAAAAAGTAACTCAAGTGGTTTTTCTAGAGACGATAATATTATCAATATTTAGACAAAATGTGAACAAGGTCACACAGCTCGATGGCGGGTTGAAGAAAACAGTGTGCAAATAATGCCTACAAGGTCAACGTATACACTACTACAGCGGTGGATACGGATTACGTAAAATATATGAATGCTGCTTGAAAAAAAGTAACTCAAGTGGTTTTTCTAGAGACGATAATATTATCAATATTTAGACAAAATGTGAACAAGCTCACACAGCTCGATGGCGGGTTGAAGAAAACAGTGTGCAAATAATGCCTACAAGGCCAACGTATACACTACTACAGCGGTGGATACGGATTACGTAAAATATATTATGGCTGCTTGAAAAAAGTGACTCCGGTGTTTTTTCTGGAGACGGTAATATTATGGATATTTAGACAGAATGGGAACAAGGTCACACAGCTCGATGGCGGGTTGAAGAAAACAGTGTGCAAATAATGCCTACAAGGCCAACGTATACACTACTACAGCGGTGGATACGGATTACGTAAAATATATTATGGCTGCTTGAAAAAAGTGACTCCGGTGTTTTTTCTGGAGACGGTAATATTATGGATATTTAGACAGAATGGGAACCAAGGTCACACAGCTCGATGGCGGGTTGAAGAAAACAGTGTGCAAATAATGCCTACAAGGCCAACGTATACACTACTACAGCGGTGGATACGGATTACGTAAAATATATTATGGCTGCTTGAAAAAAGTGACTCCGGTGTTTTTTCTGGAGACGGTAATATTATGGATATTTAGACAGAATGGGAACAAGGTCACACAGCTCGATGGCGGGTTGAAGAAAACAGTGTGCAAATAATGCCTACAAGGCCAACGTATACACTACTACAGCGGTGGATACGGATTACGTAAAATATATTATGGCTGCTTGAAAAAAGTGACTCCGGTGTTTTTTCTGGAGACGGTAATATTATGGATATTTAGACAGAATGGGAACAAGGTCACACAGCTCGATGGCGGGTTGAAGAAAACAGTGTGCAAATAATGCCTACAAGGCCAACGTATACACTACTACAGCGGTGGATACGGATTACGTAAAATATATTATGGCTGCTTGAAAAAAGTGACTCCGGTGTTTTTCTGGAGACGGTAATATTATGGATATTTAGACAGAATGGGAACAAGGTCACACAGCTCGATGGCGGGTTGAAGAAAACAGTGTGCAAATAATGCCTACAAGGCCAACGTATACACTACTACAGTGGTGGATACGGATTACGTAAAATATATTATGGCTGCTTGAAAAAAGTGACTCCGGTGTTTTTTCTGGAGACGGTAATATTATGGATATTTAGACAGAATGGGAACAAGGTCACACAGCTCGATGGCGGGTTGAAGAAAACAGTGTGCAAATAATGCCTACAAGGCCAACGTATACACTACTACAGCGGTGGATACGGATTACGTAAAATATATTATGGCTGCTTGAAAAAAGTGACTCCGGTGTTTTTTCTGGAGACGGTAATATTATGGATATTTAGACAGAATGGGAACAAGGTCACACAGCTCGATGGCGGGTTGAAGAAAACAGTGTGCAAATAATGCCTACAAGGCCAACGTATACACTACTACAGCGGTGGATACGGATTACGTAAAATATATGAATGCTGCTTGAAAAAAGTGACTCCGGTGTTTTTTCTGGAGACGGTAATATTATGGATATTTAGACAGAATGGGAACAAGGTCACACAGCTCGATGGCGGGTTGAAGAAAACAGTGTGCAAATAATGCCTACAGGGCAAATAATGCCTAAAAGGTCAACTTATACACTACTACAGCGGTAGTAAAATAAAAAAAAGTAAAATAAAAAAAAAATGAATATTAAAAAAAAAAAATTAAAGTTGGTGCTGCTGAACTACTAGGAGCAGCAGATTAGCACACCAGTCCCACTCCCCAACACTGCTAGACTAATAGCACTGGGCTCTTATAGTAGTAGTAGTAGTAGTAGTAGTAAAACAACAAAAAAATAAATAAAAGCAGTCCTTACAAGGACTACTGTTATTGCAGCAGTCAGCAGATGAGATCAGAAGCAGGACAGCTGCCCACTGCAGCTACATACAGAGCACTGCAGTAGAAGGTAGATTACTAGCCAGCAAAGCTACCTAAGCTAAAATGTCCCTCAAACCCCTGCAGACTTCTGTCCCTCCAATAACAGAGCAGTATCAAAACGATTACTAGCCAGCAAACTTTCAACTGTCCCTGAAATCACTAACAGGCAGCAGCTCTCTCCCTACACTATCTCTTCAGCACACACAGGCAGAGTGAAAAAACGCTGCAGGGCTTCGGTTTTTATAGGGAAGGGGAGTGGTCCAGGGGAGAGCTTCCTGATTGGCTGCCATGTACCTGCTGGTCTGGGGTGAGAGGGCAAAAAAAAGCGCCAACAATGGCGAACCCAAAATGGCGAACGTCGCGCGACGTTCGCGAACTTCCGGCGAGCGCGAACACCCGATGTTCGCGCGAACAAGTTCGCCGGCGAACAGTTCGCGACATCTCTAGTCAGAAGTAGAGTCAGAGGAGGAAGGTGGCTTTGTGGAGGAGGAGGACCAACAGGAGCAGGCTTCCCAGGGGGCTAGTGGTGACCTTTTGGGGACCCCTGGTCTTGTACGTGGCTGGGGGGAGGAGACCGTGGCTGGGGGGAGGAGACCGTGGATGATGCAGTCCTTGATAACGAGGAAGCAGAGATGGATACCTCTGCATCCAACCTTGTGAGAATGGGGTCTTTCATGCTGTCATGCCTGTTGAAGGACCCCCGTATCAAGAGGCTTAAGGAGAAGGACCTGTACTGGGTCGCGACTCTACTAGACCCTCGGTACAAGCATAAAGTGGCAGAAATGTTACCAACATACCACAAGTCTGAAAGGATGCTGCATTTACAAACCAGCCTGCAAAACATGTTGTACAATGCTTTTAAGGGTGATGTCACTTCAGGAACTCATCAACATTCCAGGGGCAGAGGTGCCAGTAATCCTGCCACGAGTGCACCTGCAAGGACAAAGCACTTTGGCCACTCTGTAACGTCAGACATGCAAATGTTTTTTTGTCCAAGGCAGCGGCAGAACCCTTCTGGATCCACCCTCAAAGAACGTCTCGACTGGCAGGTAGCGGACTACCTGGCATTAACTGCAGATATCGACACTCTGAGGAGCGATGAACCCCTGGACTACTGGGTGCGCAGTCTTGATCTGTGGCCAGAGCTGTCACAATTTGCCATGAACCTCTTGTCTTGCCCCGCCTCAAGTGTCCTCTCAGAAAGGACCTTCAGTGCAGCAGGAGGGATTGTAACTGAGAAGAGAACTCGCCTAGGTCACAAAAGTGTGGATTACCTGACCTTTATTAAAATGAATGAGGGGTGGATCTCGGAGGGTTACTGCACGCCGGAAGACTTGTTCTGAGTTTCTGATTCTGACTCCCCATGCAGCTGTCCTTCTCTGCACGCCTCATGACTCCACATACAGCTGTCCTTTAGCGTCCTCCTCCCTCCACCACCGTTACAAACTAGGGTGCAAACCCTACTGGTTTAATTTGAATCCAGGTAAATCCTGAGTTTTTCTGGCCTCTGTGCTTCAGTGGCTGTGACAAAAAAATGAATATTTTCAGCATTTATATGGCATATTGTTTCGGCCTCTGTGCTTCAGTGGCTGCGACAAAAATAAATGAATATTTTCAGCATTTATATGGCATATTGTTTCGGCCTCTGTGCTTCAGTGGCTGCGACAAAAATAAATGAATATTTTCAGCATTTATATGGCATATTTTTTCTGGCCTCTGTGCTTCAGTGGCTGCGACCAAAAAAACAGAATATTTTCAGCATTTATATGGCATATTTTTTCTGGCCTCTGTGCTTCAGTGGCTGTGACAAAAAAATGAATATTTTCAGCATTTATATGGCATATTTTTTCTGGCCTCTGTGCTTCAGTGGCTGTGACAAAAAAATGAATATTTTCAGCATTTATATGGCATATTTTTTCTGGCCTCTGTGCTTCAGTGGCTGTGACAAAAAAATGAATATTTTCAGCATTTATATGGCATATTGTTTCGGCCTCTGTGCTTCAGTGGCTGCGACAAAAATAAATGAATATTTTCAGCATTTATATGGCATATTTTTTCTGGCCTCTGTGCTTCAGTGGCTGCGACCAAAAAAAACAGAATATTTTCAGCATTTATATGGCATATTTTTTCTGGCCTCTGTGCTTCAGTGGCTGTGACAAAAAAATGAATATTTTCAGCATTCATATGGCATATTGTTTCGGCCTCTGTGCTTCAGTGGCTGCGACAAAAATAAATGAATATTTTCAGCATTTATATGGCATATTTTTTCTGGCCTCTGTGCTTCAGTGGCTGCGACCAAAAAAAACAGAATATTTTCAGCATTTATATGGCATATTTTTTCTGGCCTCTGTGCTTCAGTGGCTGTGACAAAAAAATGAATATTTTCAGCATTTATATGGCATATTTTTTCTGGCCTCTGTGCTTCAGTGGCTGCGACCAAAAAAACCAGAATATTTTCAGCATTTATATGGCATATTTTTTCTGGCCTCTGTGCTTCAGTGGCTGTGACCAAAAAAAAACAGAATATTTTCAGCATTTATATGGCATATTTTTTCTGGCCTCTGTGCTTCAGTGGCTGCGACCAAAAAAATTGAATATTTTCAGCATTTATATGGCATATTTTTTCTGGCCTCTGTGCTTCAGTGTCTGCGACAAAAAAAAATTATATTGTTAGCATTTATATGGCATATTTTTCCTGGCCTCTGTGCTGCAGTGGCTGCGACAAAAAAAAATTAATATTGTTTGCATTTATATGGCATATTTTTTCTGGCCTCTGTGCTGCAGTGGCTGCGACAAAAAAAAATTAATATTGTTTGCATTTATATGGCATATTTTTTCTGGCCTCTGTGCTGCAGTGGCTGCGACAAAAAAAAATTAATATTGTTTGCATTTACATGGCATATTTTTTCTGGCCTCTGTGCTGCAGTGGCTGCCACAAAAAAAAATTAATATTTTCAGCATTTATATGGCATATTGTTTCTGGACTTCTGGTTCAGTGGCTGCGACAAAAAAAACATAATTTTTCAGGAAAGTACACATGCCTAATTTTTCAGGGTTCTGCAACAGTGGCAAAATCGCATCTTTTATGGTCACCGCAGGTGATCAATAAAGTAGACCAAAACTGGGCCCACACTGCAGAATCAGTGTTTTTTGGTTCACTTCACTGTACATTGAATTACCTCTGCCTGACCGTGCACGTGCGCACAAGCACGGTGACTGCTAAACACACCACTACAGAAATATTGCCACCAACAGGACGAACATCCTGGAGGTGAGAAGCAACTAGTAATTAAAAACTATTATTTGCTCACTTGACGGTATCATTCATTAAAGCTCTTTGCGTCTTTTTGCGTTGCAGTAAGCACCGCGTTTCGTCTTTGCGTGTGAACAGGCTGTAACCTGTACACGACTTGATTGGCATGTAGACGCCGGACGTTTTAAAGCATTTTATTACACAGGTTTAGAAATATAGTGTGATTTCTGCCCTTTACAGCACAAAACGCAGCGCTGTGTCAACAATGGATTTTTTAGAAACATTTTTGCCCTTGATCCCCCTCTGGCATGGCACTGTCCAGGTCGTGGCACCCTTTAAACAACTTTAAAATCATTTTTCTGGCCAGAAATGTATTTTCTAGCTTTTAAAATTCGCCTTCCCATTGAAGTCTATGGGGTTCGCGACGTTCGCGAACCGTTCGCATTTTTGACGCAAGTTCGCGAATATGTTCGCAAACTTTTTTTCCGACGTTCGCTACATCCCTACCCTCAATATTCGACCCTTAGTAAATGTGCCCCTTAGTCTGGTATTTATAGTGCCAACATATTTCAGCAGTGCTTTACAGAGATCATACTTCATTCTCTGCCTTGTTTCTTGATAATTTAAAGTGAATTAGCTTGTTTTATTAGAAAAAGGATGTCTAATATGTTTCAGTAAATGGGGCATACACCTTCCACAACAGGGTTCTTTCAACCATCCCTACCAGTCACCTTGCTGTTATCTAACAATGTGGATTATTTAATTACTGCTTGCTAATATCACACTGTGATCCAACATCATATGGCTGGAATATGGCTGTTTAGCATTTAGAACTAGTCTTGCAGAGTGTCTTTAAAAAAACTGGGTCTATACAGAGAAGCCTTGCTCAAGAGGATGCATACTGGAGGATACTCCTGCATCAGTTAGGTCGCTGGCCTTCAAGAGCTAAGAAAAGATTTATTGACCCTTGTTGCTTCAAATGTTCAGCATTTATATTGTTGCATTTGCAGCTCACAATATGCTTTAAACGTGATTAATAATACTGGTCAATAGTAGACTATAGTCCAGCAACACTTGGATGGAGCAACAATGTTATTGAAGGTTTATGCCCCCTTTTAGTAGAAAAGGAACCAATAGCACACAGGACTGGTGAAATCTTCCAATTATTTTATTGTGCAAGCGGAGTGCAATGCAACGTTTCGGGGAACAATACCCCGAAACGTTGCATTGCACTCCGCTTGCACAATAAAATAATTGGAAGATTTCACCAGTCCTGTGTGCTATTGGTTCCTTTTCTACTAAGAAGTTTGTGAGGTTGCCGAGCCTCTACCTTTGTGCACCAGGCATCTCTGTTTGAATCGAAGGGTGTGCGTAGTCCTACATTGTTGTATTATGCCCCCTTTTAACCAGCTCTCCAGCACCAGCAGCAAAAAATGAAAATGGATTCTCCAATAAGAATGCTGCCTCCTCTGTGTACTCCTGACTTCTTGACATGGATGCAGGTATTAACATATTTCTTATACATTACAGAATCTAAACAGTACTTTTTAAAAGTGATGTGTGGGTTGGGTTTTTCCCGACCCACACCTGACCCTAACCTAACCTGCCCTCCCTCCTCCCCTTTATAGAACTGCAACGCAGATGAAGTCACAAAAGGGGCAGGGCGAACAGGCGCACGGCTATCAAGCTGGAAGCCGGCAGTTGAAGGTGGCGGGCAGGGAGAGCAGGAGGAAGATCTCGAAGCACAGAGGGGTGCGAGGTAGGCCCGAACCCAACTGACCCGCGGGTATCAGGCCAGCCTGCACATCACTACTGTATAGTATGAGCAAGAATAAATAGCATAACTGTATCCCTATGTTAGATAAACATAATATGATTGATTTAATGCTGGTAGGAATGATTCTCACTGAAAATTCCCCTTGTATTAGAAATTAATTTGTAACAATTACTATAGAGACCTAAAGGTGCAAATTGGGGAGTTCAAAGGAACAATTATGTTTCACATCTATTTTTAACAAGAATGAGTAGTGTCGATGTGTTTGCAAGGTCAAAAAAGGATAAATCTGGCACAGAAAACTGTTGCATGTCACATATTAAAGTTCAATCCCGTTACCTTAAATAAAGGGGGCTTAATAAATACTTAATTTGCCTTCCTTATCCGCCTCTTTCCAGCTTTCAAATGGAGGGTCACTGACCCCGACAAGCAAAAAACCTTTGATTTGTGAAACAAAATTTTATGTTTACGTTGTTACTTTGGGCACATTCACTAAAGGGCGAATTATGGATGTTTAGAGAAAATTCACCTAAAAGACAATTCACCACTACTTCACCTATTTACTAAATAGTGAAGAGGACAATTTGCAAGCTAAAAACCTCAGCACTAGAGAACTTTCACACCATTTCACAAATGAATTTTCACAAAAATTCTCTAGCGAAAAAATCAAAGTGCAAATTGCCCTTTCCATGGCGAAGAAATTCTCTAGCAAAAATTTGTCTACTACTATTGTATGGGGAGAGAGAATTTTTGCCAGGAGAAAATTCATCACAATTCTCCTGAAAAAATTATGGGTTTTTTAGTAAATATAGAGATGAGTTGTTAAAATACACCTGGCGAAGTGAAGCGAACTGTCGTGAAGTTAGGCGAAGAGAAAATTTACACTTTAGTAAATGTGCCCCTTTGAATTGTGTACCTTTTGTAAATTAAGGGCCTTCTCTTATTCATTTTCCAGATTCTCATTTCAGTCTCAGCTGCACCCTAACAAAAGGTTAGTCACTGAAATTAAAATAAATAAAAAGATAGATAACTCAAAAGCACAAAATATTGAAATGAATACCAAATTGCAAGTTATCGCAGAACATCACTGTCTGCACAATACTGACAAGTTGAACTATTTAATCAGTTTAGGTGTTTAGGACAATGCTTATCATGGGAAGGGAAGGAATTGACATGTCCAAACCAATTGAATTATGTAATCTAAACACTAGTGTCTCCATTTTTCTATGATTTTGTTGTTTTCCATTGGTCTGGACACAGTGATTTCCATGGTCTTCAATACAAAAGTATTTTGGGGGATTTTTTTCCCCACTTGAGAGATTATTTTGCTTGGGTTTCACTTCATTTTGCTGAGCGTTGCTAAAAGAAAGCTGAATTCAAAGATCTCTTATTGCATCCTCTTGCCAGAGCATATGTGTTAGAATCTATTACTGGAGACCTCAAAGAGCTGCTGGTGTATCTGTCTGTTAGGAGTATAGTATAAACCTCCCACTCTATTATTTTTTTTGCTAGTTATTTTTTCTGTCTTAGAAACGTGACTATATGCAATCAGTCTACCATTAACAATTTCCTTGAGATAGAGGCTTTATAACTCCATATTCATGTACATGAAACTATTATTCATGCCTTTGTAAAATACTGTTCTGTCAGATACAATGAATTATGTAGTATATATATTATTGAAATCAGCTTTTATCCATTATTAACATGTTTCAGTGAGCCGATGTGACTTGAAATCTCTGTGGAAGGTTATATCTGCAATGACCTTACTCAAATGCTGTATGGTTGCAATATTACGATTGGATTTGGTCCTAATTTTTAAGTCAGAGTGCACAAATTGAATATGTGCCTCTTTCATTAGCAATACCAGTTATGGAATTAGCTTGGATAATATTGATGTGTCAAACTAATCATATGCATTGATGCTGATATTTTTTTCTTGCATTGATCAGATTTCACAGAGGTATTTACGAGCTATTTAATGCAGGTTAAATTTTAGTTGATTAGCAAATTTTCCTTTGTAAATTAGCTTTTATAAACTATAATATGGGGGGGTCGGGTGCTCTTTTAATCAGACATGTACATAATAAATGCATAATTGAAATGGCAACAGCATATAAAAGGTGAGTTTTCCTGATCTGTATGTAATATTTATGCAGGTGTTTGATATTTTACTGGTAATCTGTGTTTGGTACTGTCTTGTACAATTTTGCATTTATTAATACACCTTAGCAAATAGTCAGGAGTCAATGATGAAGGTCCTTTCCTTAATTTTTTTTAATTTCACTTATATATGTGTCTAATGGAAATATTCAGGGACAGATTTATTAAGGGTCGAATTGAAAATTCGAAAAAACATTTTTATGGTCAAAACTGTCAAATTCGACTAGGAAATTATCCAAACACAACTTGAGTTTTTTTAAAAATTCTAATCAATTTTTGAGATTTATCATACTCTGGCCCTTTAAGAATTTGATCTCGACTATTTGCCACCTACAACTGGCTGAATTACTGTTTAAGTTAATTTGAGAGGTCCAGGGATCAATTTGGAGATGTTTGCAGCCTTCTGGACATTCAAGTTTGTTTTGGAGAAAAAAATTGGAATTTAAGTTGATCAAATTCTAATCAAATTTCGTGTTGTTTAAATTCATCAGAATTTTTAATAATTCGATTTAATTAATACATTTTGCAAAGTTGAATTCTGAATTGATTCTAATTTAACGGATTTAAAAAAAAACAAAAAAAACCACAACATGAATACGAAATTCGACCCTTGATAAATGTGCCACCCCGCGTCAGTCCTGAATGCCAGGGGCCCACCAGAAATTCATGGACCTTAGGCCCACTCTTCAAACTATTTTTACTCTACTCTTCAGCAGAACACAGAAGTTAAATATTATCTTTGATTTACACACTACATTACCATACAAAAATAGGTAATAATATACATAGGAAAAATGGTTAGGAACTACTGACACCTATGCCCACCGGGAGTTTTCCTGGTATGTGAATCTGACACAAATAATATCTAAAAGTTAAAGAGCTGGTTATTTTTCCTCACTCTTCAATGAAGGTATCACCAAGTGGGTGATTTATCAAGATTCAAATAAAATTTTTGTTCCATGATTTGAATCTTTGAGCACAAAAACCCACACATTTAAAATTATATTTACAAAAACTCAAATGTTTGGTATTTATTAAGCTCAAAAAACTTGAATGCAAAACTTCAGCATCTAAAAATGTCATTGTACAAGTCAATGGACGTTGTCCTAGGCAAATTTCACGATAATTAATTATTATTATTCATTTTTTAATTCAAGATTTTCAAGGTTTTTTTTTGAGCTTGCAAACACAAGTTTGAGGTATTCAAGTTTTTTTTCCACAATTGTGAGTTTTTTATATTCAGATTTTTTTATAAATAAGCAAATATTTAAAAATTCTATTTGTGAGGTTTCCAGATAAATCCATTAATTTCCAGATAAACCCTAACCTAGGCAATAATTGTCTATCTGGCACATTTTGGCCCATGGACAATTTTGTGTTATAATGCCTTTACAATAATCCTGAAGGAGGTTACTGCATAGCAGACTAGGGGTGTGCCATGTTATAACTGAAGAAATAGCAAACAAAGCAGAACCACACATTGCCCACTCCATAACAGGAACAACTTCCTAGATCATTCACTACCAATAAAATGAGATACCACATATATCAGCATACGGTATGCTACGGTAGTAAGTCTCGTAAGAAGAATAATTCCCCAGAAAACTTTCAAAGTGTGTTGGCCATTCATACAAGCTGTAATTTGGCTAATACAGCTTCTCCAGCCCTAGGCCTTTTCTTTCTGTTGCCTTTTAGTTTTGATTTTAAAACAATAAAATTGTAATAAAAAGACAGATTAGTCATTATTTTTTACAACTAAGAATAGTAAATGAACCCTTGACAATATGGCTGGATCCAGAACATTTAACTTGAATGTGAAGAGTAAGCATGTTCTGCAGAGAAGGGAGCATTTATTGTAGCAATGATTTTCAGAATGAATAATGGAAATTTCTAGAGGGAATCTTGTGAATTGTTAAATTGTTGCATTTACTGCCAACACAAGATTGTTTTAGTCCTTATCAGTGCTGCTCTACTGTTTTAATTCATTCTGAACAGCTTTTGGCTTGCATTCATAGAGGATGCAGTTAAGCTTGGCAATAGAAAAAGGTGACTACATTTTGTATTCACCAGCTGGACCACAGAGACTTTGCAACATAACATGTCAGGGCAGAAATAATGTCTAGGGCCATTAAGATCTGTGTTCAGTCCCTGTAACACCCATAATACACTGATCTTGAGGGAGCATAATAAATCCTTGCTGATTCCAAATTAGAAAGAAAGTGCTGAACAATTAACTACAGACAGGTTTTAACTGCAGGAAAATAAACTTAAGATGGGCAAATCCGAGTAAAACATGGCAATTGTTCTTAATATTGTGCTTCTAATAAAGTTATTGAGAACACAGAACAAATTGTTTATTAAAACATGGCAAGCCCATTAAAGATAAATCCGAAGCTCTAAAATTCTCTACCTTTCTGTTCATTTCTATTAGAAATGTAGTAAAGGAAATGGAAAGGCCAGCCAATTTGGGGTTACTTTACTAGCAAAACAACCAGCCTTGGCCCTGCTCTGACTAAGTAAGGTGACAGAATATGTAATGGTATATGACCTGATATCCAGATTGCCTGATGTTTTCTGGATAAGGCATCTTAAATTATATTACGGTAATTTCAATCTCCATACTTTAAAGAAGAACTAAACCCTAAAATTGAATATGTTTATGGAAGGTCCCCATAGGCTTTCTAGACAATTTGTGATCGAAGGAAAATCGTTTGATCGATTAAAATCCTTCTAATCGTTCGATATTCGAAGTTGAAGGATTTAACTTCAGTGGTCGAATATCGAGGGGTTAATTAACCCTCGATATTCGACCGATAGTAAATGTGCCCCTTATGGTCTAAGTGTACCGTATATTGTGAGTTGGCCCCTAAACTCAGTAAGTGACAGCAGCACAGAACATGTGCAGCGAATCAGCATTAAAAAGACAGGGAGGTACTACCAAGAGCTGGTTGCCAAGAGCTGGTATAGAAGCTCTAAACATAATGTACAACATCTCTAGCCTATATATTTATTTAAGATTTACTTCTCCTTTAAGTTTACAAGAAAATCATAAAATAAAGTTTTGCCCCCAATGAAGAACTTTTTAAAAATGTTTTAATTATTTCAATAAAATGGAGTATATGGGCGATGGCCTTCCTGTAATTCAGAACCTTTTGGATAACTGGTTTCTGGATAATGGATCCCATACCTGTAATTGTGGCTGCACTGGTATATCTGACAAGCAGGATTGAACCTTCTCCCTGCCTCTATGAAGTTATACGAGGTTGAGGTTCTAGAAAGTTTTGTATTATATTCAACCTGTAAATTATTAATGTCTTAATAAAAATGATTTAAATTAGAAACTTTATGAATTGTTTACTTTGTTTCTCATACAGACTCCTCCCTCCTACAGAGGGTTTAGGAGATCACCAGGACTAACCACTTTTGTACTGATATAGTTCCATTTCAAATATAAAGCGGTGCAGTGATATGTTCTCAGATTACAAACCTATAATCATTGTAAGATCCATTCCATGCGAGCATTTATTATATGATGTTGTCCAAGCTGTTTGCCAATTCTCAAGCTCAAAACTGTTCATTTGAATGTGACAAGAATATGAGTGATTGAGAGATTTAAGAGTTTCACCCAACAGTGCCCAAAAGCAAATAGAAATCAGCCCCAGGTGAAACAAAACATATAATAAAATACATGAGCAACAGGTGTGCCTATTAGACTTGAGCAGTTCTTATACATTGGTCAATAAAATAAATACCATTACATTACACTTCACAAATGGTTAAACATTATTCCCTTCTATATGGATCCCTGGAGCCAAGCCATTACAACATTTTATGTTGATATACTGTATATGTTAAGTTACAGTGTCTCTCTCTCTCGCTTGGCTCTTGGGAGCCCAACAGACCTTTAGGAACTTTTTGTATTTTGACATTGAAGTTTCATGAATTCACTTTATATACACTTTAATAATTAAAGATAATACTGGAGCCAAGGGAAAAAAGTTTTCCATATTAAATAAAGTTATTTCTTCTTACATTAACGAAAAAACATTTACTGTAAACCTTAAATAAACCAACTAGCATTGTTTTGTTACCCACATGGATGCATAACATCAAGTACAGGGTACCCTTTTATTATTACAGAGAAATAGGAAATAATTGTAAAAATGTTAATTATTGCTTATAGGCTATATAGGAAACAGCCTTATCGTAATAAGTCTGTATACCATATATACAGGTATAGGATCCGTTATCCGGAAACCCGATATCCAGAAAGCTTTGAATTACGGAATGGCCTTCTCTCATAGACTCCATTATAATCAAATAATTCACATTCTTAAAATGTATTTCCTTTTTCTCTTTAGTAATGAAACGGTACCTTGTACTTGATCCCAACTAAGATATAATTAATCCTTATTGGAAGTAAAGCAATCCTATTGGGTTTATTTAATGTTTAAATTATGTTTTAATAGACTTAAGGTTTGGAGATCCAAATTACAGAAGACCCCTTATCGGGAAAACCCCAGGTCCAGAGCATTCTGGATAACAGCTCCTATATATATATATATATATATATATATATATATATATATATATATATATATATATATATATATATATATATATATATATATATATATATATAGGAGCTGTTATGGTTGCAATTATCGGAGGTGTGTGCACTACAGATACGGCGATAAGGTAAACGGAAGCGCTGTTACTATTTTCCTTGGGGGTATGAGACCAATAGCGCATGGAGTATGCGCTATGATACGTTTTTAATCTGCACAAATACACCGGATAATAACACGATAGTTCACTTGTGTCACTTTGTATACATTTCAATGATGTTACATATAAAGCCCTGGATTGGACTTCACTATGTATTTTATATTTTTGTTTTCTCTTATCCCAGCCATTATGGGGTTATACACGTTGTATTCACGATCACCAATTGAAACACTGTGGTGGGATGACGTCATCACCTCATGGTTGGCGCCATTTTAGCATTTAAATATGTGTGTTGTGTGTGTAATTTTCACCTCCTGAAGACGGCTTAAGTTGGGAGCCGAAACGTTGAAAATAAAATAATTTTTGCTTTTTCACATCTTATGGAAGTCCTGGCAGTGCGGTTTATTTACCCTTTTGATTATTTATAATTTAACCAGCACCTAGGCAGTGACGATCACTTGGGAGTGCTCCAGATTGCGAATTTGGATATAAGCGAGTCCCCCTAGCTAGGGGTTGGCTCTTACTGGTAGCACCCGGAACCTTTTTGTAATTTTGAAATTTTTATTTACCTAATTCAATGATTTGAGTATGAGGATCACTCCACAACAATACACCATACGTTTGGATTAAATTGCTGACTGGAAATGGATGCAGCCCTGACGCAAACTGAAGTTGATACCACAGGGGAATACACCTTTTCAACAGAGGACGCTGAAAGAATCCTATTTGCGGATTTACCCGTTTCTTCTGATACTGGTAGGACCCCTCGGGACTTATATCATCATATCTTGAGTTTAAAAAAAAGGGAAGTTGATTTACATTTACATGGGTCATATTTGTCTAACTATCACAGACAGAAACTCATACCTAGGGGTTTCCGCATTAGAAATATTCCCACTCTGGGTCGTTCCAACTCTGATTTCTGTAGTAAGTGGTGTAAGATTCTGAATAAGTGTTCATCCGATTTACTTCTACTGGTGGTTGAATTTGTAGGAAAGGAATTGAAACAGACACAATCTGATATTTCCGAATTTGAAACTGACCACCTACTACAGCTATCTCAAGACAAATCTATAGACTGGCTGAAGAATATTGATTGTAACTTACAGAAGTACAAACAGGAATTAATATCATTTAAGGAGAAGAAACTACTAACGGTGAAGGAGGATTATAGGCAGAAAAAAGTCTATCGATGGTTATTGGGAATCACTGATCAAACCATTAGGAGAACAAATCGTAGATTCAAACCTAGATCATTTAACACAATTGATAGTTCAGGTGACTCCACTGACTCAGATCCCAGCACCTCCACACAGACTGCACAGCCTTTTTTAGGCACGCACCCTTCCCCTCCCACTCACCCAGACAGAGGAAGAGAGGGACAACAAGGAGGGGAGGAATCAATCGTCACAAAAAAACCACCACGGAGGGGCACGAGGAGAATATAGTGGTTAATCTGTCACAACACTCTCTGACTATGGGAGAAAGCAGGCTTTTGAACAGGGGCTTGAAATTTATTCCTACCAACCATTCTGATGCATTTGGGGTTTACAAAGACATACACAGGTTCAAGAGAAATCTTAAACTAAGGGACTACTTTAAGGACAAGGATAAAGGGGAGATACCTGTGAAAGGACTCAAACCCAGAAGTAGTTGGGAACCTCCTAACACAGCCCCATTGATTGCCACCTTTACCCACTTACTTGCTAATGATTCATGTACTATACATCAAAAAAAGGGCCATATGCACTCGAATTTATCCATTTGTGAAAGGGAAGCCCTTAAATCTTTGAAAACAGATAATAATCTCATCATTAGACAGGCGGATAAAGGAGGGGCCATAGTTCTATTGGACAAAACATACTATGAAGGGGAGATTCTCCAACAACTAGCTGACACGAACACGTACTCCAGACTGACAGGAGACCCAACAAAAGCTTACAAACAGTCGTTGGACTCTCTAATTAAATTAGCCAGGGACTCAGGATGGATCAATGACAGTACACATAGATTCCTGGAGACAGATTTTCCCAGGACACCATTCATATATACCCTACCAAAGATCCACAAATCCATATCTGAACCCCCGGGGCGTCCCATTATCTCGGCCATGGATTCTGTATTCCAACCAGTGGCCAAATATTTAGACCAATACTTACAGCCTGCAGTTCAATCTATGGAATCCTACATTAGGGACACCACACATCTATTATCACTCTTGAATGATTTGAATTTACCAGAAAATAGTCTACTGGTCACAATGGATGTGTCTAGTTTATACACAGTAATTCCACACATTGGTGGTATTGGGGCATGCAGGGATGCGTTAACCAGAAGACACACAGGGACACCACCCACGGAATTTTTGTTGTCATTATTGGATCTCATTTTGTCCCACAATTATTTCACGTTCAAAGGGGCCTTCTTTCTACAAACCTCAGGGACCGCGATGGGCTCTAACGTCGCCCCGTCATTCGCAAATTTATATATGGAACAATATGAGACCCAATATCTATTACCTAGGGGTGGAAAGTACATCCACTTCTACAAACGCTATATTGACGATCTACTGTTGATTTGGCAGGGATCGGAAGATGAACTCCTAAGTTTCCATTCCTCTTTAAACAAGTTGGATTTACCCATAAAACTCAGTCTGGAATATGATAAACAGCAAATTCATTTTCTTGACATTACCATCTTTAGAAAGGGGGATAGATTAGGTACTTCTCTTTATAAAAAACCGACTGATCGCAATAGTCTTGTACATGCACACTCACACCACCCACCTCACATGTCTCGAGGGGTCCTATTTTCCCAGTTTTTGCGGATTATTCGTAACAATTATAACAGGGAGACTGCGGAACTACAACTCTCAGAACTAAGGTCACAATTTGCCTCTAGGGGTTACTCTAGTGTGTTGATCGAGGAGCAGTTACAACGGGCTAAATTGTACACACAAGAGGAACTATTATCTAAGGATGAACACCACCCCAGAGAAAATCCTGACCTAATTTTCGTGACAGAGTGGACGGATAAGAGTGCACATGTCAAGAAATCCTTAAAGAACAGATGGGAAATTCTGAAATCTGATGGCAGTTTGCCGTTTTTTGGGACAAGAACTCCATTGGTTGCATACAGAAGGGGTCCCAATCTGAGTGACTTGCTTGTAAAAAAAGACCTAATGGACACCCCTAAAAGGGGTACCACATGGCTAGACAAACCATTAAGAAAAGGATGTTTCAGGTGTGCGGGTTGTCTTACCTGTAACGGGATGCTACAGGGCTCCCAATTCACACATCCTAGAACCGGCCATAAATTTAACATTTCGCACAGAGTGACCTGCACCACAGACCATGTTGTGTACATGGCGTGGTGCCCATGTGGACTACATTACATAGGGAAAGCCTCTACCTCCTACCGCGAAAGAATGAACAATCACAGAAGTGCGATCAGGATTGCCCTTAACTCAGGGAAGGCTGATCAACCAATATCGAAACATTGGCTGCATTGTAAACACACCTTACCACAATTCAGACATATGATAATAGACCATATACCGGTCCCCAGAAGAGGTGGCAATAGGGACTTACTATTAGTCCAAAGAGAGTCAATGTGGATTTACAAATTGAACACCCTTGCTCCCCATGGACTTAATGAAACCTTGCCTATGTCTCCTTTCTATTAATGATTCCTCCCTATGTTTAGATTATTACAGACTCACAGTTTCCTGGAAGTGGGACCGTGACATACCTTGATCCAATTACATAAGACTTAACCGATTTGCTCAGCCTCAATAGGATTGTGGCAACAATGTATTCCGTATGTTAATAGATACTGTTTTTGGTTAACAATTTGATTCTTACCCCTTGAGTAGATACATTTAATTGTAACTCACACTGTTGCCATTCAGCTA
Source organism: Xenopus laevis (assembly GCF_017654675.1). Lineage (NCBI taxonomy): Eukaryota > Metazoa > Chordata > Amphibia > Anura > Pipidae > Xenopus > Xenopus laevis. The sequence continues at coordinate 56,912,698 of NC_054377.1, read as the reverse complement.
GCAAGCGTTCAAGGCTGATAAGTGAACTTTGCCGAAAGATATGTTACTGATTTATTGAAATGATTTGGTGATTTAATAACTTATGAACTGTTTTCCAGGTGTCTTTCTCTTTTTCTCTATACCCCTGATGGAAAGGAAGGGTGCGATTGAAGGTCGGCCGTGAGTAGTGAGACATGCCTCTGTGCATAAGTAAGCAAACCCTGACTGCCCTACCCACGGGTGGCACGAGCCCAATGTTATGTTGTTGAGAAATATCTATAGCAAAGTGACGCTCCTGGGCCCAAATCCAGCAATACTAAAACATAATGCTTCAATGGGGCTGGACGTCTGTGACTAGACTCTCCTCTGACTGACTGATCGGCGTGAACACTGGCGTCCTTTGGACAACCTGTGCCCCACGCTGATTGTTTCGGTTATGAGAAATAGGCCCTTGAATTAGATAGATTCTGATGAACGAAGGAATGATGCACGGAGATGCAAATCCTTTGAGACTGGTGTGACATATCGGCGCTATACATCGTCCCATAATGATGAATGCACAGTGTGCCATATGACAATTGGAAAGCGAGATGTCAGCCAGATGGATGTCGGCAGGATGCGCAGATTTGCGTGAACACGGGCGTCTATGGGCAGCCTGTGTCACGCGCGGATCAGCGCAACGGAGAGAGATCGGCGTTTCAGAACTGCTGCAGAAGGACGAACACACAGTGAGCCATAAGGTTGATGGACGGGCGCGCACACGTGCGGTGTTTATCGGGGATTGGAGAACAACTTGCTCTGGACACGGATGGATGTGCCTTAGATTCGATCCACATACTGCGGCAGCACAGGGCTTACGGTTGCAATTATCGGAGGTGTGTGCACTACAGATACGGCGATAAGGTAAACGGAAGCGCTGTTACTATTTTCCTTGGGGGGTATGAGACCAATAGCGCATGGAGTATGCGCTATGATACGTTTTTAATCTGCACAAATACACCGGATAATAACACGATAGTTCACTTGTGTCACTTTGTATACATTTCAATGATGTTACATATAAAGCCCTGGATTGGACTTCACTATGTATTTTATATTTTTGTTTTCTCTTATCCCAGCCATTATGGGGTTATACACGTTGTATTCACGATCACCAATTGAAACACTGTGGTGGGATGACGTCATCACCTCATGGTTGGCGCCATTTTAGCATTTAAATATGTGTGTTGTGTGTGTAATTTTCACCTCCTGAAGACGGCTTAAGTTGGGAGCCGAAACGTTGAAAATAAAATAATTTTTGCTTTTTCACATCTTATGGAAGTCCTGGCAGTGCGGTTTATTTACCCTTTTGATTATATATATATATATATATATATATATATATATATATATATATATATATATATATATATATATATATATATATATATATATATATATATATATAAAACCGATGTTTAAAAAAAAATATTAAAAGAAAACAGAATTAAGAATAAAAGCTTAATGGGAATCCGTCATTTTTTTATAGTATAGTTTTCATTTCTAAAGGACACTGTTTACACTAGAAATAATTCAGTCTACCATATAACATTTTATACCTGAATTAACAAGTGTATTTTTGGGGTTTACTATTGGTGTGCAGGCATCCATTTCAGGTCATTGTGCCTGATCCTGTGCTTTCAGAAAGAGCCAGCACTTCATGATGGAATGGTTTTCAGATAAGCTAGTGTTTCTCCTTCTCAATGTAACTAAAGAATTGGAGGTGGACTTGGATTTTTACTATTTTCTCGTAACAGAATTCCTTTAGAAAGTCATCTGTTACCATTTGAGCTACCTGGGCAAGCAACCAAGTAATTCTCCTGTAGTGGCAATACACTGCTGGTGCATTATGGGCCTATTATTGTTTGATCTAAAATAATGTTAAGAATTCATATAGAGCAGGTTTTCCAGTTTTCCAAATCCTTTGCAGTGCACTTTTCCAAAGATTTTTATCAGTTTTTTATGCAGAATGTATAAAGGAACATATTTTTTTTAAATAATTCTAATTTGATTTTTGAGATTTATCATACTCTGGCCCTTTAAGAATTTGATCTTAACTATCTGCCACCTACAACTGGCTGAATAACTGTTTTAAGTTAATGGGAGAGGTCCAGGGATCAATTTGGAAATGTTTGTAGCCTTCTTGACATTCAAGTTTGTCTCAGAGAAAAAAACTGGAATCGAGTTTGATCGAATTCTAATCAAATTTGATTCATTCAAGTTTTTGGGTTGTTTAAATTCATCCGAATTTTTAATAATTCGATTTTATTAATACATTTTGCCAAGTTGAATTCTGAATAAGGGAGTTTTAAAAAAAACATGAATAAGGGAGTTTAAAAAAAAAACATGAATTCGAAATTCGACCCTTGATAAATGTGCCACTCCGCGTCAGTCTTGATTGCCAGGGGGCCACCAGAAATTCATGGACCTTAGGCCCACTCTTTAAACTATTTTTACTCTACTCCTCATTCAACTTCTGTGTTCTGCTATTATCTTTTATTTACACACTATATTACCATACAAAAATAGGTAATTAATATTACATAGGAAAAATGGTTAGAAACTACCGACACCTATGCCCACCGGGAGTTTTCCTGGTATGTGAATCTGACACAGATAATATCTAAAAGTTAAAGAGCTGGTTATTTTTCCTCACTCTTCTATGAAGGTATCACCAAGTGGGTGATTTATCAAGGTTCAAATAAAATTTTTTTCCATGATTTGAATCTTTAAGCACAAAAACCCACACATTTAAAATTATATTTACAAAAACTCAAATGTTTGGTATTTATTAAGCTCAAAAAACTTGAATGCAAAACTTCAGCATCTAAAAATGTCATTGTACAAGTCGATGGAAGTTGCCCTAGGCAAATTTCACGATTATTAATTATTATTATTAATTTTTTAATTCAAGATTTTCAAGGGTTTTTTTGAGCTTGCAAACTCACAAATTTGTGGTATTCGAGTTTTTTTCCACAATTGTGAGTTTTTTATATTCAGATTTTTTATCAATAAGCAAATATTTTTTTTTTAGAAAAAAACTCACAAATTGGATTTGTAGGGTTTCCAGATAAGCCCATTAATTTCCAGATATACCATAACCAAGGCAATAATTGTCTATCTGGCACATTTTGGCCCATGGACAACTTTGTGTTATAATGCCTTTACAATAATCCTGAAGGAGGTTACTGCATAGCAGACTAGGGGTGTGCCATGTTATAACTGAAGGAATAGCAAACAAAGCAGAGCCACACATTGCCCACTCCATAACAGGTACAACTTCCTAGATCATTCACTACCAATAAAATGAGATACCACATATATCAGCATACGGTATGCTACGGTAGTAAGTCTCGTAATAAGAATAATTCCCCAGAAAACTTTCAAAGTGTGTTGGCCATTCATACAAGCTGTAATTTGGCTAATACAGCTTCTCCAGCCCTAGGCCTTTTCTTTCTGTTGCCTTTTAGTTTTGATTTTAAAACAATGAAATTGTAATAAAAAGACAGATTAGTCATTATTATTGAGCTTGCCCAGGTAGCTCAAATGGTAACAGGTGACTTTTTAAATGGATTCTGTTACAAGAAAATAGTAAAAATACTGACATGTACAAGAAATTGATTAAGTCAACAATTTATAGCCACAATAAAGTAGCTGATTTGTCCATTAAATTAGAGTCATTCTATGTATCCTAATGTGTGTGTGTGTGTGTGTAATTAAGAATGCTTGTTAACTGGAGTTTTACATATAAGAAGCTCTAATATGGAGCACTATGGGTGAAATCTATTAAAATAAATGTAAATATTTTCGACATGCCAATTTATCATACTAATTGGTTCATGCTATGCTAATTAAAAACAATGACTTGGGCAAGAGCAAAGGGATGTTTGATATAACCAATACACTGTGTATGATGGCCCTTTGGAAGTCAGATTCCTGAATAGAAAATTCTACATCTGTTTGTTCACTGCAAGAAGGTAAATAAATCAGCATGGTTCAGGTGGGCCATTGCAATCATATGATTTAAAAAAAAAATCATAGAGCACCTCACATGCTTCAAGCTGAAGGCACTTGGGATCTGGACTTACTCAAGTCAGGGGTAAGGTTAACCCATATTAATGAATTCAGGGATGTTTGAGCAATTAGAAGGTTGTAGGGGAGGAAAATGAGCCAAAGTGCATTCTGCATCGTTGCTTGTGACTTCTGAACTCACCTTTGGGTTCATTTTTCGGTTGTCCTGTCCTTAAAGCAGATGTTTGAGCTAAATTCGACCTTTGTTCACTCCTACTTTTACTATAGTTTTTCTTTCTCTAATCACAGCAACTTTACAGAAGACTAATATCATATGGCCAGAATATAAAGTATAGCAAACAAAAGGAAAATCCATGTCATTTTATTTCCTGAGGATACATTTCTGCCAATACAGCTATTAGTGACTTTGATTATACACCCAGATGTTTGCTCTGCTAAACCCATGTGTTTATTGCCTCGGTGTCTGGATATGAAAACTTTAAAACAAATATATATAATGCATGCTACACTAAGTATACAGACAAACCTCTCTACCCCGAGGGACTCAAAGCAGCGTACAACTGCTGAGTGAATAATTAGTTGTAATTAGTACTGGAAATTGATGCCTTCAGAGATACTCTGCCAAGTTTTTAAGCATTTTAATACTAATGGATTTTTTTCACTGGTATAAATCATTATGGAGGAAGCAAGTGCAAATTGATTTTTAAAGACACTGTCCAACATGGAATTTATCCTTTAAAACATTAGGTTTGAAAACAAAAACATTTATCTTCTTTACTTATTTTTATGTAACTCTGCACCTTTATCTTTATTTCTAGTTCTGTCATTGGCAGAATAAATTATGACAAAAAGTTATGACCTTCGATGTATCAAAGGAGTGTATTTTATCTTGAAGAAGATCAAGCTCTCCCTTGTTGCATTTATGATCTAAGTCAAAGTAGCCACAGGCACAGAAGTTTTAAGAACAACAAGTCCTAAATATTAAATGAATTAATGAATACTTTTTTGCCATGTGTTTGGCTATGATATGACTTTGAAATACAGGGAGTATTCTTTACAAAACTTCAGACTTTTATATATCTTCGTGCGTCAATTGTAGTAGTTCATTATGTTGCAAGGGATTTTAATAATCTGCCCAGTAAGTTTCATTTTCCCTAAATGTCCAAGCTCTTGCCAAGAACCAGTGCTACTTTTAGTGGGGGTAGAAAACATCAGACCAGGTTAAAGTTACCAGATCACCGTGCAGCCATTTTATTTTGCTTTCTCAGTGTTGACTTACTTTATGGCGTAACTACCGAGGGAGCAGGGGGTGCGATTGGGCCAGGGCCCGCACCCCTCAAGGCCCCCGGCAGCTTGCATGCCACTGACTTCTTCGTAATTCCAGGCCGGTTCCGGGCGTACGGAGGGGGCGGGGGGCCCGGCTGCACGTCCCGCGCCAAGGCCCGCACCCCTCTAGTTACATTACTGTCCCTGGTATATACCCTTATTCGCAGAAAAGTCAGAAAATACAAACTGTCCCTAAAGGAAGAACAAGGTTTATGCACAGATATCAGGAGGCATTTACATGGAACTCCCTAACATATGCAGTGGCCAGAAGCTACTGGATATACTACAAGACCACGTAAGGGAATTCCTGCTGGTACAACATATTGCCAATCAAAGGTATTACTTTTCTGGTGAGATTTCCTTCCATTCAACCAAAAGTGCAGAGTCCCCAACCTTTTTTTACTTGTGAGCAACATTCAAATGTAAAAGGAGATGAGAGAGATGCACACATGGAAAATGTTCCTGGGGTGCCAAAAACATGCTGTTATTGGCCATTTGATAGCCCCGATGTGGACAGTCAACCTACAGGATGCTCTTTTTGGTAGTTAACCTGTGTTTTATGCAACCAATACTTTCTTCCAAAGAAGCAAGGAATTGAGAACCTGCTTTGAGTAAACTGGGAGCAATAACAAAAGGGTTGATGAGCAAGCCACTGGTTGGAGATCACTGCACTGGAGCAAAAGTGAAGTTGAGCATGATGCTAGGAGATCATACCTGGCTTTCAGTTGGTGATTTGTCCCAAAGGTGTTCCAGCTTTATTGAGGTCAGGGCTCTGTGCACGCCAGTCAGGTTCTTCCATTCCCTGCAATTCTGTGTGGACCTCACTTTGTCCATAGGGTTAGTACCCTGCTGAAATAGGAAAGAGATGTCCTTAATTGATTACCACAAAGCAGGGAGCACACAGTTGTCAGAAATGTCACTGTATGTTGTAGAGGCACCTGTATCAGCAATAATGGCCAATAAAGGGTTGTCCACCTACTTTTGTCTACATAGTGAATATGAGTGTTTGTGTCTAACTGAGAATATCTGGAGGTGATCACCAACAGACTTTGTCATTACTTGACTATTCCTTACTTCCTGAACTAATTAATCAGTATTAAAAACAACTTTTTATTAGCTATAAAAACAAAAAGACAACAAAATGAAATGTAGGAAATCATGTATTTAGTCAATCAAATATAGCAGTCACTGAATCTGAGAAGCTGTTCCATAAATATCCTGAATGACACTAACATAATGATGATAGGCAAAAAGGATAATTGGGAAATGAAAAGCAGGACACAGTATATCAAAATGATCAATGGGCATAATAACTGTAACTCACACCTAATGCAGTGTACTGAGGCACTTTCAGGAATGAAGGGATTTCTAAGTAGCTAGGATGCTGCTTTACCATAAACATTTATTATTTATTTAGTAAGAACAGAGCTAATGAAAAATGTTCTTAGCTGTACATTTTACACATCGTGTACCTGAACTTTTTCATGGTCTTTCCCTGTTTCTTTAAGGGAAAAATGCTTAATAATGGGAGAATATTGTAAGTATATATAAAAGACTAGGAGAATAAAGAGGTTGAGTGAGTAGAGGATGAATAATAGTTTGGAAAGGTCCACTGTAAAGTTTTCTGGTGGGCCCAAGGTCTAAGGCTTTCTGGTGGGCCCCTGGCATCAAATCCGACACTGAATGCCATGGTCCATGACTGTAAACCTATAAAGCACTGTAAATAAATTCCTTACATAAGGGAAGCAGTGTACATTAGAAGAAGCAAAAATGACCAGTTGTATGATTGTAGAGTAGTTAGTTAGTGATCACAAACAAAAGTGATACTGTGGCACCATATGAAGATGTTTTTAGCCTTCATGAATTTCGGGGGTTTTTTCGGTGGTTTGCGCTTTTAAACTTGATCAATTCGAGTTTTTTTTTGCTGATAATGCAATCAATTCAAGTATTCAAGTTCCCCCCCCCCCCGATTGCTTTCATTATAGTTTTTTTACATTCACATTTTTTATAAGTATGCAGACATTTGAGTTGTGAGTTTATTAGAGGTAGAAAAAAACTCACAAACTTGACTTTTCATAAATAACCCTCTAAATGTCAACATGTCAAAAATTCTGTTCTACTACTTCAATTTGCAGCCCTCCATTAACTTGTAGAAAAGTGTTAAATATAAATAAGTACATGGAAGTAGTCTTTTGGTTAGATTCAGTTATAGGTATTTAATCATTTTAAAACTTTAATCTTAAATCTGCTAAGAACCTTTTTTCACTTATTAACCAGGAAGGAAATTCAGGGCAAGAAAGGAAAAAGAATATATGGAAAAGTTGTATATTTGAAAAAATCTTGCTGTCACAGCAGAAAATTACATTTGTCCCATAACAGGGCACTCTATGGGCATGTAACCATACAGAAAGAAAACCCAATGGATGTTGGGGAGCCAAGAAATAGAGGGGTCTGATGAGGGTGACGATTAAACGGTTAAATGATTGGTGGAATTAAACTCACAGTACCTATGCAGAATGGATGACTTAAGTTTTGGCGATAGAGTTGAGGCATAGGTCAGCTAATAACATGTGATGTCCTATTAGTCAAGAAGTTGTAAACTAACTCCATATAGCTGACTGCATTACATCACATCTTAGAATCTAGAAACAGAAAAATATGTAAAGTATAGTAGTATGTGGCAGTATAACTTATTATTTTATTATTAACATGTATTTATATAGTGCCAACATATTGCGTAGCACTGTAAAGTAAATGTGATTATACAACTAAATCACATGAATTATATACATAGAACATATAGAGTTACATACATCACAATCAATACCGGTACAAAAGGTGAGGAAGGCCCTATGCAAAAGAGCATACACTCTAAAGGGAAGGGAGTAATACACAAGGTGTGGGAGTGGGCAAGATTGAATTAAGTGGGTGAGAAATGTGGTATTGTATGTGGTGTTGCATTTGGTAGTGAAGAAGAGTGAGGGTAGGCTTCTTGAAAGAAGTGCGTTGTAAGAGATTTCTTGAAAGCAGAAAGGTTGGGAGAAAGTCGGACAGACAGTGGGAGAGAGCTCCAGAGGAGGAGTGCAGCCCTTGCAAAGTCTTGAATGCAAGCATGTGAGGAGGTAATGAGAGTTGAGTAGCAGGTCAGTGGAGGAACGTAGTAAGCAGTTGTGTGAGTATATAGAGATGAGTTCAGGGATGTAGGGTGGGGCAGAGTTATGAAGTACTTTGAATGTCAGGGTCATTAATTTGAATTTGATTCTGAAAGGTAGTGGAAGCCAGTGCAGGGATTGACAGAATGGCGAGGCAGAGGAGGAGCGGTTGCTGAGGTGTATGAGCCTCGCAGCAGTGTTCATTATGGACTGGAGAGATGACAATCTCTGGTGCATAAAGGACATAAAACAGTAGCTAGCAGATGGTATCATAGGAGACCCATAAGTCTATTTTAAATAATCACCCTCATATGCAAAACTGATCTAACTTATAATGCGTAAAATGGTTTGATTTGTTTTTTTGACGTGTTTGCAAAATGATGCAGTAACCCAATGTGACCACTGAAACCTTTGTTAACATTAATTTTACTGTCGAAGACAGGAGAACTCCAATTGCTGATTGTTTTGCTGTGGATAACTGATAATGTTTTTATTTGCATGTCTCTCAGACAAATGTTTGCATGAATAAATAAATGAAGATGAAACTGTATCCCAAGCTAAAACTGTATCCCAAGCTAAGGGCAAGATGGGTTAAGTGCTGAATTGGCAGGGATTGTGCATAATTAGCTGGGAACACAATGAATAGCATAAAACAGTATAAAATGTCTGCAGTAGGGCTCATTTAAGTCTACAAGTGCAGTGAGCAAAGTGCAGTTTAGAGTGCAAATGCTTATAGTGCAAGTAGCTCCAGTTTTCCGTTCCGTTCATTAAAGGGGACCCGTCACGCTATTAAACAATTCCAGATCATATTTTATGATAACCAAGAAAAAACTTGAGTTACACTAAATAAATTATTTCAATCTTGTTTCTTTTAGTCATGGAGATTACAATCACATCAAGCAGGCAGCAGCCATTTTGTGGACACTTATTAAGGCAAGCTTTAGATCATGCCAACATCTTGTTTATGTGTTCGAATGGGGCACCTAATGCCTATGCACTGGCTACACAATTAGATGTTGAAGATGAGGGGAAATGTAAGAAATGCAGTGACATCTAGGAAGTGCAGAATGGAAAGTGAAAGTAATTGCCTACCCACCTCTCTGCCTAAGGCATAGAGGAGGAGCAGACAATATTTGATTACATTGGTTAGGAGAAACATGGTGCTCCAGATTGATTAGTAAATGATTTACCAAGTAGTGACTGTGGTCCGGGTGCTCCAGCCCCCAGACCCCCAGCTTTAGGGAGCGGTACAGCAAAGAGTAAATGGAAGCAGGGCCGGCTGGCCCTCAGACGGATACACAGAACAAGAGAATATAATAATATTTTATTATACAAAGTTAAAAAATGTGTATCATCTCAATCCGCCCTACGCGTTTCGCACCCACTCAGAGCACTTAGTCATGGGCTTGATTTGATTGACAGCTGAGATTTTTAAATGAATTTCTAACCAGTATGGATGTTTGAATTTGAGTTTCTTGCTTAATTTTAAAAGGACTTTTATTATACAGATTTTTATGTATGGGTGACAGGTTCCCTTTAGTGATGGGCGAATTTATTTGCCAGGCACGAATTTGCGCTATTCGCCGCTGGAGAAAAAAAAATCATGAAACGGGCGTGAAAATTCGCTGGCTAAAATTCGCCGGGGTCAAAAAAACCAGACGCCAGTGTAAAAAAAACGGCGCAAATTCGCCCATCACTAGTCCCCTTTAATAAAATCAGTAACTAATTTGAAGTACTATTAATGAATGTGGTTTACATGCAACTTACTGCAAGAAAAGAACAAGTTGCCAATTGCACTTGCAGTCATAAATGAGCCCCAACTATCATTAATATTATTATTCATAGTGCCATTTCCCTGTAGTTCTGTAGAGTGACAAAATGAACATGTAATATAACCGGTATCCTACGGAAATGAGAAACTTTCTATATATAACCAATTAAACATTCAGTAACATTTCTGACATAATTAAGTTGGTCTTCACTATGCCCCCTCACAGAATTCTTTTTATGCAGGATTCAATACACTGGTATGTGATCCCTTTGCCTGCTTTAGAGCTAACTGTCTTTCAAAATCACCAACTCTGAAATAAAGTTGCATGAAGAGTGACATTGAGATAGTTAAGAGTAACTTGATTTTTTCATAAATGGTACAGAAGTTTTTCCCTATTTAATTTAGAAAGTTATTTCTTTCTAAGAGATGCCGCTTATACAGGTATGGGACCTGTTATCCAGAATGCTCGGGACCTGGGGTTTTTCCGGATAACGGATCTTTCCGTAATTTGGGTCTTCATGCCTTAAGTCTACTAGAAATTCATTTAAACATTACATAAACCCAAACGGCTGGTTTTGCTTCCAATAAGTAGTGATGGGCGAATTTATTCGCCAGGCGCGAATTCGTGGCGAATTTGCGCGTTTCGCCGCCAGCGAATAAATTCGCGAAACGCCCGCGAAAATTTGCGGCAAAAAGGCGCCGGCGTCAAAAACGGGCGCCGGCGTCGAAAAAACGGGCGCCACGAAATTCGCAAATTTTTCGGCGAAGCGAAACGGCGCAAATTCGCCCATCACTACCAATAAGGATTAATTATATCTTAGTTGGGATCAAGTACAAGCTACTGTTTTATTATTACAGAGAAAAAGGAAATTTTTAAAAATGTGGATTATTTGGATAAAATGGAGTCTATTCGTAATTCAGAGCTTTCTGGATATCTGGTTTCCGGATAAGGTGTTTTATACCTGTATTACATTTTCTTTTTGCGACAGTTCCCCTTTAAGAACACTGCAAGATAATGCCATCTATCTTCTCTGCCTCCGTGGCTGTTTCTTGCTAGTGCAAATTCACTGCAAATTTCCATGATTCCCGCCAGCAAAAACATTTGCGAATTTGCAGTGAAAATTCGCGAACGTCAACATTTTTTTGATACCGGCAATTGTCGCCAGAGTCGATTTTGTCGCCTGTGAATTGACGCAGTGTGAATTTTTCGCTGTTTTACAAATTTCGCAAATTTTTTCGGAAAAGTGAAATGGTTCAAATTCGCCCATCACTATTTCTTGCACTTCCCTGGTACAGTCAATGGCACAGATATATTAGGTACTTTGAACACCATAGGGTTACCAGAAAGAATGCAGAGTGCATAGGGCAAAAAAGGCTGCCTTACCTGTTTACCGCAGGTCTCTGTGCTCCTTTTTTGGAGTAAAGCCCCAGGAATGCAGTGATCAACGTGCTTAGAGTACAAGTAAGTGGAGGACAAATGGCATATATAACATACTGACTTATACCACACATTGCAATAAGAGAAATTATCAGTTAAGAAAAGCTCCATCACATTATTCCACTCTAGATCTGGAATATCCCATGGAAAACAATGGGATAAATTCAGAAAGGAATTTCTGGCATTAAATGGTTTAAAATACTGTGTTAAAACAGAAGCACTAATTTTTGTTACACATTACACATTAGCATAAAATCATTATAAGTAAATGTACAGCATTGTGTGGAGGTGAAGTGAAATTAAATGATTGTAATATTATGTAAATTGTATTTTGTTTCAGTTTGATTGGCTTTATAAATATGTCCCAAAAGAAATAATTGGACCCACTATGTCCCACTTCCTCCTGCTTCCTCTGAATTTTCCTTCTCGCATTTCCCCTATAACTTTGGTACAATTTTTGGGACCTGTTATGCAGAATATTAAGGACCTGGGGATTTCTGGATAAGGGATCGTTTTCGTCATTTCTAACCCAATAAGATTGTTTTGCCTCCAGTAAGTATTAATTAGATCTTAATTGAGATCAAGTAAAATGTACCGTTATATTATTAGAGAAAAAAGGAAACATTTTTATCAAAGGTTACATTTTAGAGCTTTGTGAGGTTTTTTTCCTCACAGTTCAAATTTTTTTTATTTTAAAAATATTTTATTTTTTTTTAATTTAAGAAAATTCTCAAAAGAAAAAAACTTGAATCAGTGAATTTGAGTTGAACAACCCTAAAACTCAATTCATCGAGTTTTCTGCAGGAAAACAAATTGCTTGAGTTTTTGAACGAAACCCCTGAAAAAACAAACATCATGAAGGCTATTAACATCTTCAAATGTTTGAAGGGACCTCTGCTATTGACTTCGACAGGTTTTAGCTGGAGTATTTTCTGATTCGTGCTATTTTAAGCTTCAGCGTATAATAAATCTCGAAAAATTCAAGTTTTACTCGAGTTTTGTCTGAAAATTATCCTTGAAAACTCAAATTTTTCTGGTTAAATACAACTCAACCTTTAATAAATCTGCCCTTAAAATTCTGAACTATTTGAACTAAAATGGAGTCTATGGGAGACTACCTTCCCATAGTTTGGAGCTTTCTGGATAATGGGTTTCCAGATGATGGATCCTATACCTGTACTTTTTTCAATATAATGGTAAAAATACAATGCCCTTATGAGGCAAGTCTTAATTTTTTTTTCTATGTATACAAATATATTATAGATGAATTAAACCATTTTGTTTAGAGGATTTCCACTCGAAAATCTTACTTGTCTCTAGTATTACTTTTTAGATTATATCACACAGGTGTGTTCTGTATAACTATGCACCCGATCTAAACATTCCTTTAGGAATAAAAGTCACACAAGACCAATTACATCACAGAAAGACAAAATACATTTTTAATCAGTAAAGGCCAAATTTTATAAGCTGCCTCTTATAAACATTGCTCAGTCTGTAGCTCACATTGGAAAATAGGTATCGTTGTAAAGAATGTTTTTGAAATCTGAAAATGGCAGAAATGCCTTTAGTTTCTCAGACATCGAGTTAAAGATCAGAGGTTTAACTGAGATTTATCGTCTGTCCTTAAAAATAAAATGGAAGTCGAGCTCACAGTCTGCAAGAGGGATGGACAAAGCAATACAGACATACAGCTGATAAAATCATCTGGGTTTATATTTATTCAGCTCTGCACACTTTCAAACCCCATGGACTATAAGACTAAAATATTTGAATTTTAAGTGTGATCATTTTCAAATATTCTCCCATATTCTACTATATTTACCTAACATAAAAAAATATACATACTGTATATAGTGAAGAAAGGTCCGCACTCACAAGGCTTAAATGTTTCAAAAGGTTTCAAAAGGATCAATAGTGTTTTTATTGAATGGTGACTAAAGTTTCAAATACTGGAACAGAGTAAAGCTGAGCACACTCCTACTTTTGTTCAGATAGCCTGGTGCACAATGTAAGAGGGCACGGCAACCCCCAAATGAGACAATTGTGTAGAAATACACTGGCACACAAGGCAATTAAAGTGCAGGGTTACCCCTTGCTGTTTATTTTGTGCGAACGTGCAACGTTTCGGGGCAAGCCCCTTGATTGATAAAGGGGCTTGCCCCGAAACGTTGCAAGTTCGCACAAAATAAACAGCAAGGGGTAACCCTGCACTTTAATTGCCTTGTGTGCCAGTGTATTTCTACACTAAAGTTTCAAATAGACATCTAGCCTTTTTCAAAGTGAACAAACAAGTAACACAGCCTACAGTGGGGTAACTAGAGTGTGCCGGGCCCCCTGCAAAAAAATCTCCAGAGGGGCCCAATTCACTCTGACCCCATTCTCGCTCCCACCTCTGCCCCGCCCACTCCTGCCCGACTTGCGTCCCTTTTCCTCACCGCAGGTAAAAGAGCAGCTGGGGAGGAGGGTATTTTCATTGGCTATAGAGGAAGTGGACTCTGCGACTGCGGGGTCTGCTTCCTCTATAGTTACACCACTGACAGGCTAATAAACTGCTAGTGGCAGGAAAGATCATCTGTGACATCATACAACGTCTCAGATGAGAGACTACCCAATACCAAAAAGCAAAACATCAAAGAAAAAAAATATAAAATTCACTAAATACAAACATATATGGAAGCAGTAGAAAGCAACAGTGTAAACGATAAGTAATCAGCATAAGCATTACAAAATACAGTAACTGTGTACAAAGTAACAAAATGCAAGGTAATAATACGCTGCTGTTGTCATACGGGTAAGAAGAATACATAATAACAATAAATAGGTGATTGCATCATAAGTATACCTCAGTGCGCTGAGAAATTTAAAAAAGTATCCAATCTTGTAGTAGCATGTCATTAGTGATGGGCGAATCTGGGCCGATTTGCGAATAATTCCCAAAATGGCAAAAATTGCCAAATTGCAAAAACGCATTAAAGTCAATGGGTGTCAAAATAATTTTGACGCTCGTCAATTGTTGACACAAGTATTTTTATATGCGCGACTATTTTGTCCAAATGAAACAAAGTCAAGGGCCATCCTAATAATTTTGACTTGCATCAATTTTTATGTGTGTGGCAATTTTGATGCTGGAAATTGTTTTTTTTTGTGGCAGATTTTTCGTCGGCAAATATTTAACGCGGTTTTGCAAAAACATTCACGGGTGGCCAAAAGCGAAAATTCACCACAAATCCATGCCTGCCGAATTCATTCATCCATCACTATGGGGCAGATTTTTGAAAGGTCGAGGTGAATTTTCGAATTGAAAAAAATTTGAATTTCAAGCTATTTTTGTGTACTTCAACTAAGGAATAGCCCAAATTCTATTCGCAAAAAATTCAAAAATTCGAATATCGAAATGTATCAAGTACGGTCTCTAAAAATTCGACTTCAACCATTCGCCATCTAGAACCTGCTGAATTGCTGTTTTAGCCTATGGGGGACCTACTAGAACCTATTTGGAATCAATTGGTGGACTTTTGACTTCGATTCGTACGACTCTTATTTGGCCGAATACGGAATTCGAAATTCGACCCTTGATAAACATGCCCCTATATGTCATGTATTAAACAACCATAGTCTCTGAGAGTTCAGTCAGTATTTAAAAAAAACACAAACTTGAAGTTGCAGACATCAAACTAAAGTGTGGGTATTGTATTATAGTATTCCGATATAGCCAACGTATCCAAATAACTCGTACTTACTGTACAAGGCGGGAGCCAGTGCAGAGATATAATAGAGCTCAATCTAAATAGGATGTTCAGGACTGGTGCGATCTTTAAAAGGTGTATGTGCATGTCCGTACACATTGTTGGGTTAAATGCATAGTACTCAGGATTATAATGCCAGGTCTGGGGGACAATAGGGGTTGTTAATGGCACAATCTCACGTTGGCATGTATATCAGAAGAATAAACTAAACCCATGTTCCGCAAGAGGAATAAAAGAGAGAGAAGAAACATGTGAAACAGAGGGCAGAAACAGGGGAATCCAAGTAGAACAAGCAAGGCACTCCAACACTGTATAGAGCACCAGGATTAATTTCTGAAATAATTTGTCCACACTGTAAACTGGGGGCAAATAAATAATCACCACAGGGAGGCATGAATTTGAAAGATTTCTATGTTTGGCAGACTCTGGATACTAGGTTGAGTCCACCACCTAACCATTTAAAGAAACACCACAGGGGTATATGGACATGAGAACCTGTCCAATAAAAGTCTCTCTCGATTGCCACCCGAGGAGGTACTGGAACAAAATCAATGATTAAACTTTTGAGGGAAACCAAGGTGCATTTCAGTTCAACAAAATGTTTGGCTACTGATGTTTCACCTCTACTGCTGTTAAGAGCAGAAAAAATTGCAGAGCGGAGTGATTGGCCATTCTGTCTCTACAGCTGGTAATCGTCTTACTCACATATACCAACCCACACGGACATTTAATAATGTAGATGTACAGTAGGTTTACCCGAGTGTGGGTGGTTAAACGGGAACTGGTGAACAACTGTTGACTAAGTGAAAAGTCTTGTGCCAGGTGAATAAGTGGTCAGCCTTTAGTGTCCAGCTGTTGAGGTGCAGTAAGTGATGTTAATAGGGCATCCTGTGTTTGTTGAAGTTTGTTGAAGAGCCCTGTCTTTGCTATTGAATAGTTCATGTAGGGATATCCATGTTGTAAAAAGCATATAAACAGTTCAAGTTGACTAAGTAAGATTTTTTCTGTATTATTTCATACCATCCTGATGAATACGGTAAACTGCCTAATAAGTGAGGTGGATGGCATGATAAATGACAAAGAAAGGTATTTCTATCAGTTTTTTTTTTAAAGTGGTAGTCTTAATCTAAGAATCGGAAAGTGAGCTGAAGAATTGAGTGTATCCACCAGCTGGTAGAATTGTGTTCTGCAGTGCCTATCTATAGCAGCAACAGATTGTCGATAAAAGGCTAGATTGCTTGAAAAAGGCTAGTGTTACGAGCCAAAAGTCACCATTTAATAAAAACAATGATTGATCCTTTAGTCCTGTGAGTGCGGACCTTTCTTTAGTCTATGCCATTTCCATGGATCTGCAATCAGGCATCTATCACTCCTCCATAGATTTGAGTGCCTGCATCCTTCCTGTTGATATACTGTATGTGTGTGTATTATAGTGTAAAAAAAGGTTAGTATTTTTTGTACAGAACTCCCTGTCAACATGCAATGAGTATAGCCCCACACCCCACTTGCTTCCTTTTATCCCATCATAAAGATCCTCCCCAAAGCTTTAAAGGGATTCTGTCACTGGAAAACATTTTTTTTAATATGTATCAGTTAATAGTGCTGTTCTGGCAGGATTATGCTCGGAAATCGGTTTTACAAAAGAGTAAGCAGATTTTCTTTTGAAATCTGACATGGGGCTAAACATGTTAGTTTCTGAGGTGCTCTCAGTCATGTGACTTGTGCTCTGATAAACTTCAGTCACTTTACTGTTGCACTGCAAGTTAGAATATTACCCCCTCCCTTTAACCCCCCCAGCAGACTTTTAAAAGAACAATGGGAAAGCAATATAACAACAGCTCTCTGGTACAATAGCACTCTAGTAAAAATTCAAGTTTCATTGTTACTCCTTCAGTTAAATTGAGTTGGAGAAACAATAGCTTATCTTAAAGCAGTTCCATCATGAAGTGCTGGCTCTTTCTGAAAGCACAGGATCAGGCACAATGACCTGAGATGGCTGCATATACTGTACATAAATATATTACAACTAAAAAATATACTTGTTGGTTCAGAAAAAAACATTTAATATGGAGTGAACAATGTAAAAACCATGACAGAATCCCTCTAAAAACAACCAAGCCCCCTATATGGTGTCTTTTTGTCCTTTTACTTTTGTTCTGACTGAAGCAAAGTTTTTTTTTTTCTAGACTTGGAAAGCATTATGCCTGTCAACATACTTGGGAACAAGGGATCAACCCC
The DNA here is from genome assembly GCF_017654675.1 of Xenopus laevis. Lineage (NCBI taxonomy): Eukaryota > Metazoa > Chordata > Amphibia > Anura > Pipidae > Xenopus > Xenopus laevis. Next base: position 56,894,974 of record NC_054377.1, on the reverse strand, counting down.
CAGCACATTATCTTATATGGTGTCCTCAGTGCTTATGACACTAAATTTTCCCAGGAGCAGTTACCATTAGCAACCAATAGGATCTTTGCTTTTACACAGGTGACTAGTGCATGCAACCTTCTGATTGGTTGCTATGGGTTACTGCTCCTGGCCAAACTTAGTGCGTTGTATTACATAACCCTAAGTCTGTGATTTTCCTTATCTGGACAAATCCATATCAACAAATTCCCCATGACTTCTCATGCAATTTTATTAAAGCTTGTCACTAGATAGGGGGGGGTGGATAGGGGGTGGGGATGGTCTTTTAAAACTATGGAGAGGGGCCAATGTTGCTCATGGGACTACTTCTTTGGTGAAACATACCAACCAAATTAAATATCCCAAGAACACATTGCAGTATCAATTATTCTTTATCTAAAAAGCGATTTCTTTAACACTACCAGGAATTTATGGCTAAATTAAGAACTTGAAATAAGGTCAAGAAAGCACAGCTGTGGCATCTCATAAAAACCTATTATAAGGATGTCATGGGAAAACATGGTGTTTTCAAAACGCATCAGTTAATAGTGCTGCTCCAGCAGACTTCTGCACTGAAATCTTTTTTTCAAAAGAGCAAACTGATTTTTTTATATTTAATTTTGAAATCTGACATGGGGCTAGACATATTGTCGGTTTCCCAGGTGCCCCCAGTCATGTAACTTTGCTTTGATAAACTTCAGTCATTCTTCACTGCAAGTTGGAGCGATATCAACCCCCTCCCTTTCTCCCCAGCAGTCCTTCAGCATAACAATAGGAAGGTAACCAGATAACAGTATCCTGGTAGATATAAGAACAGCACTCAGTAGTGACTTCTTCAGTTACATTGAGTAGGAGAAACAATGGCCTGTCAGAAAGCAGTTCCATATTGCAGTACTGGCTCTTTCTGAAAGTACATGACTAGGCAAAATGACCTGAGATGGCTGTCTACACACCAACATTACAACTTAAAAAAAATACACTTGTTGGGTTAGGAATGAAATTTTACATGGTAGAGTGAATTATTTGCAGTGTAAATGGTGTAATTTAGAAATAAAAACTACACCATAAAAACCATGACAATCCCTTTAAGGTTAAAAAATGTCAGAACTCTTGATTTGCTGTAGAAATACAACAGCATGTTTAATTTTTGTATAATAATATCATTTAATGGCATTAGGATACATGAAGGAATTATATGACAACCTCTGTTTAAGATCAGTAAAGGATACCAGACACTCGATAGCTAGTGAAGCGGGGATGACCCCTGCGTGTTTATTGCGTCAAAATTTATTGCGTCAAATACTTGCAGTCCTGGCCAAAAAAAAAATCAAAGCAGCCCACTAATAAATGTGCGACATTGGCAGCCAGCACCCCCCACACACACACGTAAAAAAAACAAAAAAACAATTGTGGTCAGGAAACCCCAATTAAAATGAAAAAAAAATGGTGGCCAGAGTCCCCCAATAAAATGAAAAAAAATTAAAAATAAACAAACAACATTGGTGGCCAGGGTCCCCTATTAAAGTAAACCAACAAAAACAATGGTGGCCAGGGCTCTCTCCAATAACAGGCCACCACCCCCCAAAGTTAAAAAACCATAGGCAGCCAGGGTTTATGGTGGTCAGTGCTCTCCCCCCTACAAAAGTAAAAAAAAAAAACCACTGTGGCCAGGGATTAAAAATATACCATTGGTGTTCAGTGGTCCCATCTGGTTTCAGCTCCTATTCGGCTCCACTTCCCAGGCTTATAAATGGAGTGGTCCACCGGCCCAATGGCCAGTCCGGGTGATTTCATGTACTGCAATTGACTTAATATAAAGCTACCAATTCATTTATAATAAAGCTACTAATGAATTTTCTATTAGTCGACTTTTTATGCTGAATACATACTGTACTTAGCACTGGATGTTTGTGAAAGGATGTCCACCATAGAAAACAAATAATTAACATTCACTATTACTATCAAGAAGTTAGCAGTCTCACTAAAAAAATGACAGCTTTTTTTTCAAATGAAAAAGTCATATGGGAAGGAAGAAAAAGTTTGTCTCTAAGTCACGTCTGTAACTCAAGTTAAGGAAAGTTTAAATTGCACATGTACAAGATAGATATTTTTTTAAAAATTATCTTTAATTCAATAGGAAAGTTACAGTAACTGGGATCACTGACAAACCACTAAATACAAAATTTAATGCCACTGCTTCTTCTGCGATCTTCCAATTTCTGTAAAAAATGGTTCAGTCCAGGAGAACTTCATTTTAGTTAGAAATACAGTCCCAGGAGTTCATATATCAATTTAAATTCAATTTAGACTCTTAAGTGGAATGTTCTCTCTTATGAATTCTGAATAAGACCATTATTACAATCCCATAAGTGATTATAGGAAAACCCTTTAATTAGATAACCTTAAAAAATGAGATTTGCAGTGTGGTTTTTTTTTAAAGTATGGCCTTATTATACACTTATTCAGATTCAATGACAGTGTATCTTTGTTGGACAGGGAACATTATGTGCTAGTCTTACTGCATTTATTACCTTGTGGAGATGGTGAAGGTTCTAAAACTTTTCTTTGCAGAAATACAATAAGAGGCAAAATACACAGGGCTGTTTGTCTCTGAGGCTTGTGATCTTTGATACAATTCATTATTGTGGCTGCTTCATTTAATAACAGAACAATACTCTGGGCTCAAGCTCTGGGCCTCTTGTACAACTTTTAATTGAATCAAAGGCTGCAGCTGTACAAGATGTAATTTATTTTTGTATTTGATAAAGCCTATTTACTTGAGATTTCCAGAAGGCATAGCTAAGTCAATAAAGTTAAAATGGACTTTAATAAAAAAAAAAAAAAGTATCAAACATTCTGAATTTTAATAAAAATGGTGTATTTTATTTAATGATTTTGCCCAAAAAAATTGTGACATTACACATTTGTCTTATGTGTTTTTAATTTGCGATTATTCTTTGGTACCATGTTTTTTAAACCATGACATGTATGACCTTTGTATAAAATTGTGCAGATGGATTCTTATAAGAATATTCATCAAACATGGAGAAGGCCAAAGAAGTCCTCCTCTAAGTAACCACGCTATAGCCTTATAACAAATGGACCAGATTGTTCTGTGGTAGTAGGTAGAGAGACATTCTAAGAGATCCTATTGTACAGGGGCAAACTTTGTATCAGAAGATCCACATGGTGGTATGTTCTACATATAGCAAGACAAGAAATTGCAAGCTTTAGTAATTATCTGCTAATTTTTCACCAGTGTAGTTACTAATTGCAATCAATCATCAATTAAATTGAATTGGTGTGCTATAAGTTAAGGCAAATACATGAATATAATTGGTAACTAGGGATGGGCGAATTTTTTGCCTCGTTTCACTGCTGAAATGATGCCCATAAAGCCGGTGGCAATTCTTTGGTCAAATTCGCCCATCCCTATTGGTAATTGCATAGATGTAATCTACCCTAAATATTCTTTAAGATGTAGTTGCAGCAAAGTTTCAGCATCTATGGGAGAGTGTGTCCAGCAAAAAAGCAATACCATGCAGTTTACCAGTGGCAGAACTACCAAAGGTGCGCTTTTGGAGAGGGGGGCCCCGACTGCACAGCCTGCACATGGGCCCCGTGTGGGGTATTTATGTTAATGTTGTTTACTTGTATGCTTTACCTATTAAAGCATGTGTCAATATGTTGCCTATTCACGATGATAAATGCTTACATTTTTACAGAGTAACATTATAGACCTCACAAATCTCAATATCAGTACTAGTTTTGCATTAAAAATGCTGTGAATAAATCAAATTCATCTTACCTCTTCAATGTATGAGCTCCCATTACAATCTCTATGCACAGCCCTAGTATCTTAAATTGAGTGCAGAATGGCACCCATTGGTATGCAGTTGTCCTCACTTTTCCTCATCTATACTATTTGTTGTGCCATTCACCAATCTGCTACTTGTGCTTAGTTGCCCAGTTGAATGTTACACAATTAAAGGCTGGTAAAGGTGCACAAATGTTCTACTTGTGTTATGCATGTCCCTTATAGCTGCTCATTTGTGACATCTGGTGTAAAACTGTGCACCTGATTGCAATTAGGCTTGATTTATGGGACAAATTTGACTACACAGTTTTAACATTTGTTTGTGCTTTCCACTTCCTTTGTAAATGAGTGATTTAGGCTTTAGGGTTAGTTCACTCGAGGAGATTCGGGGAGATTTTGTCGCCTGGTGACTAATCGCCTCTGAGCGACAATCTCCCCGAACTGCCTCAGCGTGTTTTCCCATAGGCTATAATGAAAAGTCGCCTGCGCTAAAGTACAGCGGTGATGCGTTTTCCATAATCACCCAAAGTTGCCTCCGAAAATTTGACAATGGCGAAAATTTGCTGAAATGTATGTATGTCTATGGGTGACTTTTTTTTTTGATGGACAACAAATTGCTCAAAAAGTTTTTGACAAGCGACAAATTTTTTTTCAATTATATAGAAATACACTGGCACTCAAGGCAATTGAAATGCAGGGTTACCCCTTGCTATTTATTTCGTGCGAACGTGCCCGTTCGTGCATGTTCGCACAAAATAAATAGCAAGGGGTAACCCTGCATTTCAATTGCCTTGAGTGCCAGTGTATTTCAATACAATTGTCCTTTGGGGGTTGCTGTACCCTCTTACATTGTGCACCAGGCCACCTGAAGGAAGGAAAGAGTGTGCTCAGCTTTACCTCGTTCAAGTTCGACAATTTTTTTCAACCATTAGAGTCTATGGGCATCATTTTTGTGGTGAAACTTGCAGAAAAATTTTGCTCATCACTACTAGTAACACAACACACCAACTCCATCAAAGTAGAATAGGTCCAAAAGCTGACCATGTTTCTGCTTATTACCCTATTGATGTACTAATAGCAGCACCATGCAGAGTACAGTGTAAAGCACTGATGAATATGTCAACTCTTTATTAATATACAATAATAATATAAATAATAGGGCTCACACTAAAAGGAAGTGTGCCAGCAACCCCTCTAACGGAATGCTTTTACTTCTGACTAGAACAATACCATGCAGCAGAAAGAGGAAACTTAGCCACTGACCGTAATGGTTTCTCATTGTCGTGAGCTATTGATTTTCAGTAGACTAGCATGGCATAGCAAAATAGCACTCACTTCCCAAACCTACACAATAATTACATTACAGGTCTTCAGCTCTCAAAGCATGACACAAGTGTACATGTTCTTCACGTCCTCCATATCTCTTTTATACACACTTTATTTCTCTATTTATGATTGAGCATTTACTGGCACCATAAGGTACAGCAATTTGGAGACTGGAACAGTTTGAACACAGAAGTCTTAAAATGCAAGAAAAGAGTAGATTTTAAGAATAAATGCTGCTGCTAAAAGGAATAGAGTATGTTATGACATTTTTCCATAGGTAGGAAATTAAAATGTTATATTTTGTACCAAACAGTCATTAATTCATTATACTTTTTAAAATATGCAATTATATAAAATAGGATTTAATTACATAACATCCCTTTTGACAGGCAGAGGCTTTAGTTAATTTATTGTTTCCATATTTCAGCCGGAACAGTCTTGTTAAAGATTTAAGTAATGGGTAATGAGCAAATTTGCTGTTCTGATATGTTTGAGGATATTAATTCCTTATCTAGTTAGTTTAACTCAGTTTGCGATATCAATTTCCTCTTCATTTTGCATTTGAATATTTTTTCATGACTTAATACTGCTTAATATTCTGTTTCCAATATAAACTTTATAGTCATTAATATTTATGTCCATATTACCAGTAAATTTTCCACTTGTAAGCTTTATGAGCTTTTGATTTTTTTTTTTTTTTTTTACTTTTTCTCCATTTGTTCTGAAAGATATTATTGTAAAGGATTAGGGGTGACAGGGAAGGCCCTATGGAATGAACAGCTGTACACGGAATAAAAAGGTTAACACCACTTAAATTTTATGCACAATAGTTCTAGAAAAATGGACACAAATACAAATTATTTAACATTATGGCCCATAAGCTGATCTGCCCCTTGTATGAAGGGGTTATATTATATTAAATAAAGCTTCGATAATGCTTGAGAGTGACACCGCTACTAAAAAAGGTTATTCTGGCAGTAGGCTCAAAGTATCTGAAGAGCCAAGAGGTCAGAGTAGCCTGCAGCCAAGCAGAAGTCAAGTTCATATCAAAAGCCAGCGTAAGCTGCGGACCAAGGTGGTTTGAAGGTCCACAATGTGAAGTAAGAGAAGTCTTAGTATTCTTTTTCCAGACAGTTTTTTAACAAGGATTCTTTACACTTTTTTTCTTGGATGGTTTCCTGATTAAAATCATCAAAGTTGGCCTCTGAACAAATGATAATTCACAATATTTGGGAAAAAACACATCCAGGAAGTTCACTAAGCAGTGGTTGATGTACCAGAAAAATAGGCAACTCAAACCAATATTAACTAAAGTCTAGGGACATTTTTGGGCAAAGATTTTATCAAAAATAGAAGACATTAAATACTGCTACTTAATCATCTCAATTTTTAGATAAAGGATAATACACAGAAGTATGGTTTTAAATTGAAAACCCCTGGAAAATATGTCCAATAGTGATGGGCGAATTTGCGCCATTTTGCTTCGCCGGAAAATTTGCGAATTTCGTACGAAATTCGCGAAACGGCGAAAAGATCGTGGGCGAATTTTCACGGGCGTTTTGCGAATTTATCCGCTGTCAGCGAATCACGCAAATTTGCCGCAAATTCGCCCATCACTAATGTCCAACTCTATAGGAAAACTTAAGACATTTGATATCATGAAAGGCACCAGGGTAAGAGAAGACTATAAACACGTTAACATAATGAAATTAACAGTATTGATCACCTGGCTCAAGTGCCAGTATATCTCACAAAGCAGTTGTTTTGCGAGATACAGGATAAACTATCAGCATAAAGTTCAGTTTGAACTGGAACTCATTCAAATAAGTGACCTGGGCTTTTACTAATAGAAATAGTGCTTCCATGATAGTTGAACGGTAAAAGAGCAATTTGTTAGATAAAAATATACAAAGTGAAGCCTTCTGACATCAGAAGGTATTTACTTGTCTCATGCCATACACACAGCACTGCCTAGATACCAAAATAAGAGATTTGATTCTCCCATGGGCGGAGACATGCAAATCACTCCTTAATGTCCCTTTGGCCAACTATGCATCTAGCACAGATACACCCTAATGGATCAGAGCCATATTTCCAAACTTGCAGACAGCCTGTTTCGATCTTATTAGATCTCATCAGTGCAAGATATTGGAGCATCGCTTCTGATGGGTAGGACTTGGAGAGTAGCAAATGGGAGAATCAAAACTCTTATTTTGGCATCTCGGCAGTGCTGTGTCTATGACATGAGACAAGTAAATACCTTCTGAGTTCAGAAGGCTTCCCTTTGCATCTAAATTGCTAGTGAAGGGCTTTTTGACTCATTTTAGCCACTCACCCTAACCAGGTTTGGTTTCCCATTTCGCTTATCTCCAAGTCCTACTCCTCAGAAGCCATGTCCTCCACAATTTTGTCTCCATAATTCCAGGGTAATAGTGGCCACGGAAGAAGATGTGCCTGATGCAATTGCAGTCCATGGGCCAAATTCAATTCAGTGAGAAAAGGGTTTATCATGTAAAAACTCATGGATGAGATTCAATTTGAGATGCAATTCAATTCTGAAAAACTAATCTCACTGTGAAAACTGAATTATTAGAAAAGTTTTTTCACCTCGAATTGAACATCGTCCATGAGTTTTTATGTGATAAACTATGAGAACTTTTATCACTGATTTGAATCTGGCCCTATGTGTTTAAATAAGTAAAGTTGCGCGTGTGCTTTAATGCAAATTCAATGTGCAAAGACAAAATTTTGAAAGTCCTCAAAATGACATCTGCATCAATTCTTGCAATGCAAATATGGTGTGTGTGTGTTAATGCATGCCCTTGTGGGAACACAGAAAAAAAATTGCTGGTGATCAGTCTAACTCACACTCTGCTGTTGACCAGCTGCTAGAAGTACCCTTGTGCCAGTGCTCAGTCTAACCCACATTCTGGAGTTGCCCAGCTGCTATAAATAATAAAAAGCCATTTTTTTGTATGTAAAAAAGGAGAACGATTGCCAGTGCATGGTTTACCTTTAAAAATAATTGTTACAAAAAATTAAGTGTGGAACTAACACCTCATTTTTTGTAAAACTTATAACTGTTGGCAATCTTCCTCCTATTTCCTTTGTGACAACACCTTGAAGGTGCAGTGGCTTCAGAATTTCCCTGTGTCAATAGGTACATTGCACATGATTTGTAAGCGGAGGCAGGACAGAAGTAGCAGGTACAACCTTGTGGGAGTGCAAGGAGTGGCTTCGGACACAAGTACCTTTAATGAACAGCAATTTTTTGCTTTAACGACTAAGCCTACAATTGTGTGACCACAACTGTGTTTTTCATAGTAAATTACCATTATTGTCTTAAGACGAGTCCATTAAAAAGTCAATTAGGAACCATCACAAACTATTGTTTCTGATGTGATATTCCTAAAAAGGTCCTTTTATGGATCTCTCTCATCCATCCTTCCTTGACCTCCAGTCAATTTTGTTTCCATGTCTACATATCTCAAGAAATATCTGTCCATTATTTCATATTGGGGTTATTTGTTTTTCACATAATTGGTTACTCCGTTTACAATAGCATAAACAATGTAAATGCTCAAAAACATGCACATCATAGGGGAGCATTCTTCAACAAACCTGACTATCCACATTCATAACATCATTTTATACCTAACATATAACTACAGTTATGCCTTATTAATATTATCTGACTCTTAAGTATACTGTATTTAGGAGGCATGTGGTGATGTTTACTTTATAATTATTAACTATTCCTAATGTAAAAAATCATCCCGTATACATTTGTTAAAAATGTCAATGGTTTGAAAAAAAAATGTGTAAATGTAATTGAAAGAAATGTTTGTTTCAGCTGGGCCTTACTTAAAACAATGCAACAGGACTCGGGTCTTTCATTCAGCTTTAATCAGCCATTTGCAGCAAGAAATGCAGACAAAGCAGAATGATGTTGCTTCCCCTCAGTATTTACATTTACCATTTGTTTAGAATCATATTTTTTTTCCACTATGCAAAACAGTTTTTGGGTGAGGGTCCCCTTTATATTTTATTATTACCATAAAAGTGGACCTGTCACCCAGACACAAAAATCTGTATAATAAAAAAGTCATTTTCAAATCCAATTTCTATTTTTTTATTAAAGCATTCATAGCTGTTGTAAGCTCATTTAAAAATGTCAATCAAATATTGTCTGCCCCTCCTCTATGCCTTACGCATAGAGGTGGGGCAGGGAATTACTTTCACTTTCTATCCAGCACTTCCTAGATGTCACTGCTCTCCACACATTCCCCTTGTTCTCTTTGCCATTTAATTGTGTAGCCAGGTTGGGGATGGACATCAGGTCCCCCATTCTGGTGCACAAACAAGATTCTGATATGATGCAAGGCTTGCCTTAACAGTGTCTACAAAATGGCTCCTGCCTGTTTGCTGTAATTATGAATTCCTAGGTTTAATTAAAGTTACTTTTGCTTGACTAACATAATAAAATAGATTTTTTAAATGTTTTTTTTTTTTTTTTTTTGGGGACGAGGCCCCTTTAAGACACTCAGTAACAAACTTTTTTCCAGCTATTTCCTAATAAATCTATGAAGCTCCAATGCCTGGATTCATGTCAAAAGGGCAGTTGGTATAGATACAATTTTACCAGCCTGCACATGGTAAAATGAAACTTATCATATGCTCAGTTGCCAACAGGAGTTCCAGGTTGGTGGTTCTATTTTAAAATAACAGATTTTTGATTTTTACTGCTCCGAGCGATATCATTACATTTTTAATGAATCATGCTGAATTTCAGCTATAAATGCACATTAAAATGAGACAGTCTTTATTTAAAACAGTATGCATAAAAAATGGCACAAACATGTGTATTGTAAGGAAACCATGAATAATTGGTTTAGAGTGTGTATAGTATGTGCATATTCTAGAAAAGCACCATCCATTTTCAGCAAGCACATTTAAATTGAAGGTTCAAGGGAAAAAAAAAAAAGAAAAATATGAATTATGAAGTTCCTATGCAATAAAAGTACTTCTATAACTTCACCTTCATTTAGCTATCTGCAAGTGAAAGGTACAAAAGATATAAGAATCTTATATAGGTATGAAAGATATGCCATCAAGTTTCAATATCAATCTTTAATCTATTCATAGAGTGAGAGTGCTCCCAGTGTAATAAATCAAAGTTTCAGTCGGAAAAAAAAAAATAAAAAAAAAAAAAAAAAGACCTGCTGATGGAGAAATCCATTTAGGTCAGTATGAAATTTGAAAAATAATATCACTTCTATTAAATTTATAAAAACCTAAAACAACGAATTGGGCACCAAATGCCCCAGTAAGGCTCTGGACAGAGAGATAATACCTATGATAACTGCAATTATAATAACTAATCTATGACACCAACACACCGAATAGGCAATGTTGGATGCAGTTATACAAGATTACTACTCTAACCAACTAAACTCATCTAAACACTTCTAAATCCTTTTAATATGGCTGTTGATATTACATACAAAATTACGCCACAATTTTCTAAAAAAAAAAAAAAAAAAAGGTGGGCCCGGATTTGTGGGCAGGCCACAAAGGCGCAAGCCTAGGGTGGCAGAAATCTGGGGGGGGCATGCCGCACCACCCACTTGCCTCATCTGCATTGGGATTGTGCGAAAAATTGACAGCCATTTAAATCTCCCACCAACCCCTAAGGTTTCTATATTCAGTGTGTGTACTTGAATGTGCAATCACATTCAACTTACTGTATGTAGAAGGTAATGGCTATGGATTTCTGAGTGGTCATATAAGCAGTCATATTTGATTTTAAATGCAATTTAAATTAAAGACATGCATAAGGCTGCAATGTAAACTACTACATGCAAGGGTCTAGGTTTAGGGTTCCCTACATTTCTTTTACCCGTGTGCCATATTCAGATGTAAAGAGAGTTGGGGCGCAACTCAAGCATAACAATTTTTCCTGTGTGGTGCAAAAAAAGTGTCCATTTATTAGCCCCTTATGTGGACTGGCAGTTGTACTGCCAAACAAAGACTTGTCTTCAAACCATGAATTCAAAAATAAGCACCTGCTTTGAGGCCTCTGAGAAGCCTCTGAAGAAGTCGCAAGACGAAATGCATAAGGCAGGTGATGTCACTGGAAGGCGCCCAGCATTGCACACGAGGAACGAACGCAAAGATCCGCTTCCACATCTTCCCAAGTTATTTCTGACCCTCTTGGGACTTTCTTTGTGTGGACGGGTGCATACAGGGGGGGGGCCTCCAGGAGGACGGTGCATAGACATGCTTTCTATAAACTTTTGCCATGTGAGTGCATTTTAAGCTTTGTTTTTAAGAATATTAAAAAGGTATTTTTACACTATTCGCTGCTGCATGTTGATCCACAGTTTACACAAGGAGAAGCGCTTCATGATTTTACGCGCAAGTTGATATTCCCTGTTTGTGAGTACCCACCTAAACAAGTTTTTAAGGAAAATTTTTTTAACTCTTTGGTGGAGGTCAATAGCAAATGAGGGTAACACACATATGGTGAAACAATTGGTCTGTTTCTCACACAAGAGGTGTCATCATCACAAAACAATATTACCCTATTTGCCTATTTGTCTCCCGTGCCTTTGGCGCTGGCTTTTTTATTTCAGTGACAAATTTGCGGACTTGGAGGGATACAAGTGGGAGCCGGCTTGGATTTGTGGACACAATTGAACCTTGGGCCTACCTTTCTTTTAGGATACCTCTCTGAGAACAACATACAAGGAGTTGGTGAGAAACATGTTACTCATGACACACTGGTTGGGGACTCCTTTAAAAGGGAAGTGCATTATTAACCAAGTTGCTTTAATTACTTGCTTCTTGTAAAAGTATGTTTGCTGTATACTTTAAATTAAAAAAGTATATCTGAACATAGGGGTAAATGGCATGCCACTCCTGGAGGTAGCTGTAAAGCCCCTCCTTCAGTTCATAGGCTCCAGACACTATAGCACAGTTTTCTCTTTTATATGCACAGAATATCTAACTGGCTGATTCATATTGTATACTGTAAAAATCAGGAAAAAGATTCTGCACCCATTACAACACTAATAAGGATGTGATACAAGTCAATAGGCATTATTCACATAGAATATTAATAGTTTGATATTTAGATCTATCAGGTGTTTAAAGTGATAAATTCAGCTCAATAATCACCAAACTGAAGTAATTGCTATATTATTTAAAAAGGTGCAGAACACCTTTAAATATTATTATGTTGTTTCATATACTCTACCAACATATTATAGGCAATAATTAAGATTGCTTGAGCTTTTTGGGTTTTAGGTGCTGAAGTTTTTCCATCCCCTAAACCCAGTGCGAATTAGGAAACTCACACAGGGTTTCCTTAAAGATTGCTCAAGCCCCTACATATTTTTTATCATAGCAGGTGTACCTGCCACTTTAGCCATATATGAAAAGAAAAAAGAAAATTATTTTTCTCTGACCCACTTGTGTGAAAGCAGCACAATATCCTTTGAGTAGTTTCCCATGCACATATTAATGAGGTGACATTGATATTGAGAAACATGAAGAGCTTAACTTCATGTACAGTTGTATGGAATGTGTATCTGTGCAAAAAATGGTTTTATCAGTCCCAAAGGAACAATGAGGAAATATATTTCTGAACAAGCAAAGAGTTGCACCAGTAGATGTAATGCGTATTCGTGCACCCAAGCACATCAAACTATAAATTATCTCTACATAAAACATCCAGTGTAAAAATTATCAATACAAAGATATGATATGATGGAAGGTGTGGGCAGAGCACTTATTTTGACAATTGTATAGCTGCTCTGTAGAAACAATTAATACAAGTACACACAATTTTACACCAGTTTATGTACTAAAGGCAATTGCATATTTGCTATTTTTTTCTAAACAAGTATAGAATGTTATTTTGCATATTCCAGAGCATGGGCTGTATAAAGATTTTATAGCAAGATTATTTAATGTATTAATACAAACGTGCACATCCTAAATGCCCCTATACTGCCTTTTTTTAAGGAAAAAAATTGTAAATAAAGCTAAAATATAACACGTGGAGGCCTATTTATCAAAGGTCAGATTTTAGGGGCTTTAGAGGTTTTAAAAACCACGACTAACCTCACAAATTCAGACTACAGATGTCATGGAATTTATTGAAAGATATGAATTAAAAAAGTAAAAATTGAAAGTAATGCACTAAAAAATACAAATACCTCCAAAACCTCTAAAAAAATTTCTGACAATTACTAGCAAATAAAATCCAAAAACTTCTGAAAGTCCAAATTGATTTAAAATGGTCCAATGGAATCAGCGCAGCTCTCATTGACTTCTATAGGGCCTCGACAAGTTTTACCTGGCAAAGTTTTGTATTAGAGGTTTTCATAGTTTTTACACTTAATAAATCTATTTTTTAGAGCTTTGATAAAACTACATAAACCATTTTCCAATAGTTTGTGGGTGGTTAATATTTAGTATTTTTAGAACACTTAAATTTCTTAATTCTCCTGCGAGGGACAATATTATTGGAACCAAGAGAAATACAATCTTTTAAATGAGCCATGCTGCGCACTACAAGTGTTCGATGACCTTCTCTGTCAACCAGTGTAGTGTTAGTATTTCAAAGTCTGATCAGCCTGCAAGTGGTAATGTAAAACTTCACACCTGCCAGTTTGTGGTTCTATATTAAAATAAGATTTCTGATTTTTACTGCTCCAAGTGATATCATTACATTTTCAATGAATCATGCTGAATTTCATGCCATGACTCTGCTATAAATGCACATGAAAAAAACGAACTTTATTTTAAACAATATGCCTACAAAAGTGGCACAAATTTGTGTTCTCTCTTATCGAACAGTTGTAAGGAAACCATGGATAATTGGATTCGTGTGTGGATAATACTGTATGTGAAGATTCTAGAAAAGCACAACTCCCATTGACTTCTATGGGACCAACTACTTTTACATGGCGAAGTTTTGTATTAAGAGTTTTTCATGGTTTTAGTTTTAGATTAATAAAAAAAACATTTTTAAAGAAAAAAATAGATAACCACTGCCCATGGTGCAAATCACCAAGAGCTGACTTTGTCCATATGGTTTAAATTCCTGCCCCCATTACTACATTTTGATCCAAGGTGATGCAGACGCTGGCCAACAACCTAGACATGCCGAGAGTTGTTGACCCACTAGTCTGTCTTCTTGGAATGGTTGAGGACCTCCTTCCCACCACGGTAGACCAATTAAAGTTAAAATGCTTTACTTACAATGCAAGAAACCTAAAATATAGTACTTAGCTGCTGGCTACAAATAACTTTGTATTGTTTTACATGGATTCATAAATAAACTCCTGCATTGAACAAAATATAAAAACTAGTCAACCATCTTCTAATCCACTGTGTGGCATAAACCTAAACCATTTGTATTTTCTCATAAAGAATAATTCTTTATTCTTTGTATATTCCGGTCTGGGTCGGACTAGGCAAGTGGGACACCGGGAAAAAACCCGGGGGGGGGGGCTCGTGGGACCCAGATCTGCTGGCTTCTCCCTGCCCTTTTTCAGGTGGTCATGGCAAGAACATAGTATGCACGGGGGCACAGCAGGGGGGGAGGTTGTGACAGGCCCTGGGACAGCAGCCCTGGTGTGCCCTAGGTTCCCCAGTCCAACCTGTATATATAAAGGGCACATCAGAATATATTCTGCTCCATACCACAGTCCCATCTGCAATAATGCAATATAATTAATCAATGGCCATAAAAAAAGTCATGATGTGCTTGTCTCATTCTCAGCTGAGCATTCTCTATATATTAAGAAATGCTGTTTAAATCAATAAAGCATTAAAAAGATATATAAAGATTGCAAGTGGAAACATGAAGTTTAGGACATAAAACACATTAAATATAATGTACTCATTGCTGAGCTAACAAGTGTCTATTCCCATCCAGGGAAAGCCCAGAAAATCCAATCAACAACATATTTGCTTTCTGTAAAGTAAAAAAAAAAACCACTTTTCTATATCAAACCAATCTTCTTTCTTGGATGTTTCACAATCCCCAATGACATTGCCAGCTCTCTTTCCAGCCTCTCACATCTGTTGCACTCAACTCCCAAATAGTCATTAAAGCCATGACCAGAGCAAGTTTTAAATGCCACTGCATCTGACTTTGCTTTATTGCAAGATAAGGTAATTTAAACCCAAATTACTGAATCAGCAGTTCTTTAATCCCAGCTGAATTTCAGCCCACAATGCTTATTGCATTCAATTTAAAAATAAATAACCCCATTTTATCCTGAAAGATCACCTGGGATATACTTGGAGTATCACGGGAACATCCCTAAAGATATATATATTTTTTTGGCCCACATTCACAAATGTTTTCCTTTCCCAACCACTGTCCCTCATTAACTAAACACTATTTTTACCCCTGAAGAAGAGTTATTGCTTTCCAATTCTATTCCAAGAATCAGCTGGAGATAGAGAGCTCCAGAGACTTTTTCTGTTATACATTGCCACCAAGCATTACAGTTTTTTCTTCTCTTCCTATTGAGCTCATCCTTTCATGTGTAATTTCTCCCAGATACTGCCTTTATTTATTTCCTTACACCTCTTGAGACTTTTGAGTTGGAAGGGACAGTTAATGATGTCAAGACCAAGCAACATCCTCTGTAGGATAACGGTCAGTATAAGTAAATGCTAAAAAAATCATTTAACTACGATATCATTCCAGTGGGACAGGCCCATGTGACTGGTTAAAACATGAAGAGCCCAAAATAGGAGTCCCAAGGCATGCAAGTAGGGTGCCCTACACTTACCATCTGCTTATGGGAGCCTGGTACCTGGTAACTTTGTCACTGTTAGTACAGTGTTTGAATAAAGCAAAAACAAAGCAAAAACACAATACACAATTGTTCTGTGTATGTGACACTAATCATGAAGTTGTGCATAATGTGTGCAATATGTGTAAAGAATGAGTGTGCTGTCCTATACTGTATTTAAATGTAAACATCTGCACACAACAAATTGTACTTTTTTTTCAAATGTAGGAGAATGTCCCTTTATTTGCAGACTATATAAACAATTGTGATCTGAGATGCTATAGAAATTAACACTGGCCTTTGGTTCTGGTCTTTTTGTCCAATCTACTGTATGTAACACCTTCTATGACCAACCCATATCCCAGGTTGCCCTACAAGTTTCTAATTGGCCTTATCAAAGGAATAATCCATTTTGAGTTTTCTTAAAAATGTAACATTTGATACAAGACATGATCCTACCATTCCATTATTTTATTCAGATCTAGCCAGATATAAAGGGGACCATTTTAATATTTTTTTTTATAAATATAGCATTCTTGGCTTGGTACAGATAGAACTTAACTTTTAATGGCTGTACCCATATGTTCACTAAACTTTATACCCATTTTATTTTCAGGTGTACAAATTATTTGATCCACTTTCACGGAGGGTTTTTCTGCTTGGTTATTGTTTTATTTATTTCTATATTGCCACTTGTTTCCTTAAAGTGTTACCGATGTCCTGTCAGATATTTATGTCCTTTAAACTGCTCTGTGATCATTTTTAATAAGTCATGCTTGTATTACTGTAAAACTCAAAAACTACAGAGGTCCTTGGGATTCTGCACATCTTATGAACAAGTCCTAGGTGGGACATACTTGGAGCTGGATTTACAAAGGTCTAAAGGTCTGGTGGGATTCTTATTAGGGAATTCATTTGCTTTTTAATTTGGTGCCTGGCCCTATTGAACTGGGTAAGAGATTAAGGGGCACATTTACAAAGCTCGAGTGAAGGATTCGAATTAAAAAAACTTCGAATTTCGAAGTGTTTTTTGGGCTACTTCGACCATCGACTACTACTTCGACTTCGAATCGAACGATTCGAACTAAAAATCGTTCGACTATTCGACCATTCGATAGTCGAAGTACTGTCTCTTTAAGAAAAACTTCGACCCCCTACTTCGGCAGCTAAAAGCTACCGAAGTTAATGTTAGCCTATGGGGAAGGTCCCCATAGGCTTGCCTGAGATTTTTTGATCGAAGGATATTCCTTCGATCGTTGTATTAAAATCCTTTGAATCGTTCGATTCTAAGGATTTAATCATTCGATTGAACGAATAATCCTTCGATCGTTCGATCGCAGGATTTGCGCTAAATCGCTCGACTTCGATATTCGAAGTCGAACGATTTTAGTTCCTAGTCGAATATCGAGGGTTAATTAACCCTCGATATTCGACCCTTCATACATCTGCCCCTTATTGTATCCAACTCTGGTTGCTGGACTAAAATTTTGCATGCTACCCCTGATTAATTATTGATTTATTTTAATTTAGAAAAGTCCCCATGTGTTCACATAATCTGGCAACCTTACCCCAATCATCTCCGCTAAAGCTGTGCAAAGCCTCCACACTAATTTTTATTGTATAGGTCTATACATTTTCACCACGTGTCTCTATGAATAGTAGGTCAGACAGAAACAGGCTAACCTGGCAAGTGGTGGCTCAGATTCTATCAAGGTAACATACAAAAGAGAATTGGTTGCACCCGTTGTTATATTTCATACATTTGTTCAGTTTTAAAGCTTTAATGAAGAAATGCTAGATCACATCATGTGGAGACGCTGAACTCTGTCATTCTGTCAGTTTATATCACATACAATTTGACCACATTGCACATTTAATCTTTGCCTTGCCTGCTCAGCTATGCATGTAGTGGATACAAAGCAATTGCTTGAGGTGGAAAATGGCTGTGCATTTACTTGGCCTGCAACAGAATCAATTTGGTGTACATGATCGTTGTTGATCTTGTAAACCAAGTAGTTTTAAAAGCAAAGTATTAATTCATGAAAAAAAAATCATTAGATGAAAAATTATGAACAGTGCAAAGTATTTTTCCTTTTTATGAACTATTTTTCTTTTTACATATTTTGTTGACTTGTAATGCCTCGTCTGCTGCAGAAGAAAAAGATTTCACACTTCATAGTTCACACCAGTTCAGAATTTAAGTAATGCAACGTCTCACTGAAAAGGTGGTTGCTCATGTAAAAATGATACCAACTTCAAGCAAATGTTTAAAAATATGCTATGCAAAGGTAAAATTCACAGTTACAACTATACTATATTCCACCGCAAAATCATTTCAATTTATATGTATGCATTAGTAACATTTACAATTGTTATTAAATTATGGCAGTGTTGTTTTAAGAGTAGACAATTATTTTTGCATTTTTAAAATTAAAGAAGACATTTTGATAACTCTTTGCCAGTCATCTTAGTGCTACCACCCTAGGTAGAATTCATGCATTTCTTTTATATAGTAGTCCAAGTGTGGCTTTCCCAAAGTCTATTGTAATGCCCTTTTTCCCCCATCTCTGTCAGTGCGCTGTACATTACCTTAAGCACCAAAAATAAATTTGGAAAATGGTGAAGATGTGGTTTGGCATTTTAACATTTTACATCCTCTTTGCAGGGTTACAGATGTTTGTTGCTCTTGAAATAAATGGGTCTATATGCCCAGTGATGGCCTTTGGGCACACTTTTTTTGCACAAAAATGCACAAATTCAAATTATAGTTTCAAAAACTCATTTGGTATTTATTAAGCACAAAAAACTTGAATCTAAAAGCTTGAGAGTTCATGTATAAGTTAATGGGAGCTGTCCTAGGCAATTTATTTTAAGCTTATAAACTCACAAAGTTTTTCAATGTGTCAATTCACATATTCTAGGTGTTAAGAGTTTTTTTATTCAATCAAGTTTTTAATATTCAGATTTTATAATAAATAAACAGACATATGCGTTTTTTAAACTGTGAGGTTATTTGAAGTAGAAAAAAAACCTCTAAAAACCTCACCAATTTTAGATTTTTGATCAATAAGCCCAATAGGAAGACTGTACTGCATTACTTTGACATGAAGAAACCTGTTTTGCATTGTCAAGGCACACAAACAGTTTAACCAAAATGTATTGTACAAAAAATGTTTAGTAATAGTTTCCTTTAAAAATATGACCAGCCAGCAAAGTAATATCCTAATGCAAAAGAAAGTTCAGTGTAACATGGAAACAGATCACAATGAAGCAGGTATAAATAAAAGATTTTCATGTGCTGTGTAGGCAGGTGGGTTGAGCATTTCACAAGACTGGAATTCCTGTTTCATCTCTGTTGTGCATGCAAATAATTAGTCCCTAATTCTACTTAACTTAGTCAAACTGGGTCTTGCTGGGGGGGGGGGGGCTGATCTCCTAGGGGACCTGATCTCCTATGTGGCCAATAGCTTAACAGATCCAAAGCACAGACCACATTTTCTTACAATCATAACTATCTGTATGCAGCTCTGCCATTTTGTCTTTAAACATTTTTCAATCCATAGATTTTCCAGCTTCTTTAAAATATGTATTCAAATTTAAACAAACCCAAATGCTTTTTATTTTTTTTATAACTTTTTAGATGCCAGCAGTCACCATTCTAACAGCACTTGAATAACGTTATTATGGGATCAAGCTTGGAAGTTAAGAGTAAAAAAGGGCTAAAAGAGTCTTCAAATTGCTCTTCTTAGTTATTCAAACAACTGTTCCTACAAAGGCACCAAAATGACTTTGCTGTTCATAAAATGATTGTTCCTCACAATGCTCCATATTTGCCACCCTCTTTATACTCTGACAGGCACTATTTTAAAATGACATACAAAATATTGGTGTTAGACTTACAGCCCATCACTTTGGACACCTACTCGTCCACTTTGCAAAAGTAGCCAAAAGATCCAACTAATTGTTTAAAACTGCATAACAGCCATTATTCGGAAACTGCATAGCAGACGTGGCACTTAACAATTGATTGCCTTTTTGTCAGATAAGAGTTTTTTCCCCTTCTATACTTAAAACACAATAGCAGCTTTTTATGGCAATTACAGTGTTTCTTGGGCTCTGACTTTGGAGCAGGATAGTTTCTAATGGAAAATAATGTTGTTTCTTGGGATCTGCTGGTCAGAGCTGTTATCGCTGAATAACAAGCAACTCTCCTTCCTCCTTTACTTTAAGCAATCAGTTTAGTAAATTCAACATTATGGGAAATCATAATGAAGTGATCACAGTAAATAATGTAAAAAAAACAAAACAATGAGATGGTGTCCTTAAAGTCAAGGTAGTATTATCAAGACTAGCTTGAGAACAGAATCCATCCAAGTCAGGGGGGCTCTCAGGGGAAGCTGCATCCACAAAATTATATCCTCTTTCAGTCCTACGGGACCATACATATCATAATGTAGTATACTGAGAAGTCCCAAAATATAAAATCGCCTAGTGTGACATTATTTAACAGGCAATAGATACAAAGGATGATGACCATGACAAAGAAAAGAATCTACAAAATTACCACTGAAACCATGTTGATGGACCTAACCATGAAAAGATTTAGATCAGTATGATTTGCAAAGAACCACCTCTAAGTACTGGAGCCTATAAACATAAGAGGGGCAGTGGGACAGTTCAGTTTCCTTTCACTATTTCTTCTAGTGTGAAAGGTTCCGCCATTCAAGGCATGTTAAAGGCAAGAAAAGAAGAGTGCATGCATATCCAGCAATTAAGAAATATAAAGAGTTGACTGCCATAATATGCTTCTCATATATATAGCATTATCATAGTCATAACTGTAGCTGGAGAAATGGTGCCATGAATTCTGGGTACTTATGATGGTGCATCGTGATTTGAAATTAGAAGTACAACAAATAAAATAATGACGATGCTCAAGATGATGCAAGGCCATAATCTTTGGGGACATAAGCATAGCCAAAGTAGACATGATGATTCTGGTAGTCTTCATCCAACAGAGACCTACTACCTTAGCACTGGAACCTACAGTCCCTGGGACTTAGGGCCTTAGTATGTCCTCACTTACCACACGCTTATGAAACAAGTGGAAGCTGTTATTGGTGGACTCAAGAATGTAATTTGTCCAGTTCATTTTGTAACAAATGATATAGTGAGACATATTTCCATAGTCCCACCTTAGCCCATAGTGCATGGACAGCGGATCAGCAGCTGAAAAAATACTGGGCCATAAGTGCGAGACTCTCAAAGAGTATCTCTTTGTGTGCCAAGAGCGTAGTTTGCCTTTGCAGTGTGTCTCATAGACCTAAATTTCCAGATAGCTTGGAGATGGTATGGCATATTTCGATATTGATGTATACCACATTTGCAGATTAAATGCATTACCTGTCCTGTGAAATGTGTTACTTGATTTGAGGACAGTATCTCAGGCAGTCCATGTATTCACACAATCTCTGTAATCCGGGTTTTAGCTTTAGATTCTGCTGAAGTACTGAACAATTGATCAAAAAAAAGTTCAAAATTCATGCAACATTTGCAACCTTTTGACATCTGAATATATCCTACCTCAAATATCTGAAATCAATATATTGCCTTAGGGAGGTTGTTTGTCAATCTTACGAGGTTTGGATGCATTGGAGTTTGGGACATGGTTCCTCTTCAGGTACAGTTTGGTCCTGAAGCAATGATGATACAGCACTAGAGGGAACAGGTAGAACCAGTGTCGGACTGGGATGAAAGGGGCCCACCAGAAAACCTTAGACTGTGGGCTCATTTTCCTTTTCTTATTCCGCCTCTCCTCACTCAACCTCTTTATTCTCCTAATCTTATATCTACTTACTATATTCTTCCATTATTAAGCATTTTTCCCACTATGAAATAGGGAATGGCCATGAAATAGGCTAATTAGTTAGAAGCAAGAGGGCTCACTGACACCTGGGCCCACTGGGAGTTTTCTTGGTATCCCAGTGGGCCAGTCCAACACTGGGTAGAGCAGTTTCTTTTACAACAATTATGTAGATTATGTAAAGTACATTACCTTAGTGAAATGAGGTTAGATGACCCAGTGGGTACTTGATACTTAATGACAGCAACTGCAGATGGAAGCAAAATAACTTGGAACAGCCGATAAAAGCATACAATCAAAGCAAAAAAAAATAAAAAAATTGTATATCTTACAGTCTGTTGGCAAATACACAGGCATATATGATTATATATAGAATGATAGAATGCATTCCTTCAAATGAACAGAAAAGATTCTGGGTGAGGGAGTGACAGGTTGTAAAACAAAGAGAGAACTTTCTGCTTATCAGTTTCTGCTTTGGCATCTTTAAACCATTTAAGCCTGTCTGTTACTTTTAAGTGTCATGTATTCAGGTTTGTAGCTCAGGTTTTTCTCTCAGCACATCTATGGTAGACATGAACGTATTATTTGCTGCTTTTAAAACGTTCCAGTTTTCCACTATCTGAAGGAATCTCTCGTGGCTTAACCTGGTTAAAGGGGTTGTTTACCTTTAAAAAAATGTACTTTAACTATGATGTATAGCAGGAGTGTCCATACTTTACTTATGAGAGGTCTACTTTTAGTGATGTTTCATGCGGTTTACATATTGCTTCAGACACTTCAAACAGGTCACCAAATAAATCACTGTGGACGTGTTACAATTTTTAGTCATTGACTAAATAAATTCTTTTGAAACTTTCATATGTTGACATGTGACGAATCTGCAATTGTGTACGGGCATATTTAACTAAGACCAGCCATCCAAACTTTAAGATTAATTTTATCTGCACGCTGCTGGAGATAGTTCTAACGAACAATTATTTTTGTTTCAATGGCCAATATTTTTTGCAACTACAAGGTTGCCCAATGGGCGCTAACATGGCGCCCGCGTATGCAAATATTTATATGGATTTTGTGGAGAACAGTTTCATTCATAATAACAACCAATATAGTCCATTTAACCATAATTATATGAGATACGTGGATGATACATTTTTTATTTGGACTGGGTCCAACTGAGAAGCTATTTGAATTTCTGGAGTATCTTAATATGACGCATGATACCATTAAGTTCACACTGGAGTGTCATGAACCCTCCTTGCATTTCCTTGATGTAAATGTGTTTTATACTGGTACTGGCTTTTTGACATCCTTGTACTGTAAACCAACTGACAGAAACAATTTACTACAGGCCACTAGTTTCCATCCTCCTGGAGTCTTTAGAGGGTTACCTAAAAGCCCGTTTGCCAGAATTAGACGCATTACATCTAATGAGGATTTATACAAGCAAGAGTCTGATAAAATGGTGGAAAAGTTTAAAGAAAA